>NW_026623299.1:1904519-2021062 GCF_030028575.1 Malurus melanocephalus
TGTAAAACAGAATTGTGCTTACACAGTGTARGGTCAGTGGCTAATACAGAATTTATTTAAGAATTGTCTAAAGCTTTTGCATATACTCGAGCAGTCTTTGTTACCTCCAGTATGTTTATTGGTATGATGTATGAACCAGGTTGTAACACTGAGTGTTCAGCAGGCTTCTGTGATGTTCTGTTGGTAACTGCAGTAACAGTGCTACTAGAGCAGGTAGCAGGCMCTGTCTGCAGCCAGCTCTGTCTAGATTTTATTTGGTGAATTAAATYAAGGGCAGTCTGTGACTCATTTGTSATCTCCTTCYGCTGCTTGTATTTGCCAAGAWCAGTGAATGTCAGGCATGGAACCTGCCAGCAAAGGTGCAGCTCTGTTTCACAGGGGGTTAAAAATTAATACAAGCTAAACAGGCTGAATAAGACAGGTGAACTTTTAAAGAGACATGTTCTAGTGCTGGTTTGTTTTATGTTGTTCTAATTGCTTTTATTATATTTGCTAGAGGTTGCTGATATTACTCACGCACTGTCAAAGCTCACAGAGCCAGCACCAGTCCCAATCCACAAATTATCAGTCACAAATATGGTTCACAGTGCCAAGAAAAAGATCCGCAAGCACAGAGGTGTGGATGAGTCTCCTTTAAACAATGATGTGCTGAACACCATTCTCCTGGTGAGTGAGCTGTCCATGCACATGGGATTCAGAGAGCACTTGGGTTTTGTGCTGCCACTGATGCATTTGATTTATAGCATATAACAGATTTAAAGGTATCTGATGACAGTTGTTTTATTTGAATTGCATTTATCAGCTCCTTGAGATGGCCCAAGTTGTTGCAAGTCTGTGTAGTATAAATGGACTAAAACYGATCTCTGAACACTGCTAATGGTTTTAATTAGAGGGATTGCTGGTATGGAGCCAGCAGTAGTTTAATGAAGTAAGTGGGAAAAGTGGGAAAACCATACTGATGGAAGATTAATTTTTTTTTTCTTCAAGTTCTTATTTCCTGATGCCGCTGAGAAACTTATAGATGGGTATGAAAACAGAGCTAGCACTTCAGCAGGAAGCAATCCTCCTCCAGAAAATGAAGATTATGTAAGTTGTACTGACTGACATGAGAGAGAAAGCAATTTTAAGTGTGTATGCATACAGACTTTGCTGTGGTTGCCCTACACCTTGTAATAGTTAACTTTTGGAAAGAGAAATTTACTTTTGTGGAATCTATAGGTAAAAAAAGTGATTATTTCTGTTTCTTTAATTTCTTTTCTCTTCCAAAGGCTGTAGTTTTTGGTATCTAAGCTTAAAATGTTGCTTAGCCGCTTACATTGACAAACAAGAAAGTTTCAAAATATGGTTTTGAAAAAATGCCATTGTTTCTATGTTTGTTTTCTTTTATTTCTTCCTTAGAATCTCTTCAGTCAGTTTAAGTCTGCTCCCTCTGACAGTCTGACATACAAGTTAGCTTTATGTCTTTGTATGATAAACTTCTACCATGGAGGAGTCAAAGGAGTGGCACACCTCTGGCAAGAGTTTGTGCTGGAAATGCGCTACAGATGGGAGAACAACTACCTTATTCCAGGGTAAGATTGATGGTTGTTGTTKCTCCTTTGTCAAAGAAAATGTTCTTTGTTCCAGGAACTGAGTGAGGTCACTGTGACTTTGAAACATACAATTTTGGGGTTTTTTTTTAATTGCAGATGCTATACTTTATATTTATTTTCCTGCTTCCTTAATGCAAGAAAGGGCAAGGATCAGGGAAAAGCATCTGTGCCCTCGTTTGAAAACTTCAAGATGCCTAGGGAGCCTCAACTTAGAGATTCACTCCACTGTGTGAATGAGGGTGGGGAAAAAAACCTACTGTGGTGTAGTTTCACCTCTCTTCTAAGGGAGCTGTCCCAAGTAAAGAGAAGATAGAGCAATAATATATCCTACTTTTAGGCTTGTGGTACTTTGGTTGTTTTAGTTGGTTTTGTTTTTTTTTTTTTTGGTTGATGGGATGGACTGGCCATTTAATTACTAGCTTGTACTTTGAAATGCTTGCACTAATAGATAAAATAGAAGCTGAAATACATTGCAATCACTGTAATACRTTGCAGTTTTAAAAATACAAAGGTGCTTAATTTCTGTTTGAAAACAGTTACCTTTTTAACTTCCAATYGGAAAACTGACCAGGAAAGGCCGGGTGTTTCATACTAGTGTGAGTGATCTCTGAGCTTCTGAAATGACCTCTAGGAAAAAAATGTAGTTTAAATCTGGGCTTGTTTACTGAGACAATAGAAGACCTGTGTAATTGAAATGGTGGGGATGGGTTCAGTGTGGATATTTGTCCGTCTTTGAGATTTCATGTGATTTAARACCACGTGCGTGAAAGATTCAACTTTATTACTGATAATGGTTACACTTCTGCCTTTTGTTAGATTAGCTAATGGCTCTCCAGATCTGAGATGTTGTTTACTGCATCAGAAACTTCAGGTAAATATCCCAAATGTAAGAATGATTTTTCTCCTAAGGAAACTGCAATTATTAGCTAAATAGATTTAGTTGTGCTTGTATTTGTTGGRTGTGGAATGCATTTCTTGGGAAAAATTTTTGTTACAGCAACAAGTGCAATGGAATAATTATCTTTTAGAATTGTAAGACCTTTTCACTGACTCTCCAAGTTTTTCTGTATGATTGTCTCCATAAAAGAAGTAATTGGTAAATAATTAATTTTTTTGTTCCTTTAACTTGTCAGATGTTAAATTGTTGCATTGAAAGGAAGAAAGCAAGAGATGAGGGGAAGAGGGGKAGCATGTCTGATCGTTCACCTAGTGGTGCTTCTGGTGATGGTGCAAAAGGAGGTGACCACTCTGGAGATAACACTGACAAGGAAAAAGAATTTGGGAAGTCTTGGGAATCGTGGAGTGACAGTGAAGAGGAATTTTTTGAATGTCTCAGTGACACAGAAGATCTTAAAGGAAATGGACAGGAAAATGGCAAGAAAGGAGCAAAAGAGCCTGCAAACTTAAAACCAGAGGGTCGTCTGCATCCACATGGGAAACTGATGCTGCTGCATCCAGGAGAGCCWCTCTATGTTCCAATAACACAGGTGAGGGAGCAGGAGCTGAGCCAGATGGACAGTACAATACACAGAAGGTGGCTCATACCTGGCATTGTGAAACTGTGAATAATTTGCAGGTTACAGCCTTGCCTGTTGTTGAAATTGCTGAGTGTTTTTGGCCTAAGACCTTGTTTTTAATTTTTGAAACTTAATGAGGCTGTTAATCTCACATGCGCTTTGTTTTATTTGAGAGTRAGTTTCCTTCCTAAATTTCACTCCAAACAAAATTTTTAAGCAAGAATTAAGCTTCCTTGCCTACCTTGATATTGGGGGTCCTTTTATTTCTAGTTCTTGAGGCATCCTCCATCTCCTCTTTACTTTCTTTCCTGTGAGATAGGAACTGCTGTGGTATTTCCACCGTGGAGATTTCTACCTGACTTTGCTGAGTACTGGATCAGTTTTGCTGCTGTATTTTTTTAAATTTCTCAGCTGACATCTAAAAGGTGCAAATCATCAGTTTTGGTGCCATTCTCTAAAGCAGATTTATCATCAAACAACTAGAAATGCTACCTGACATTAACAGGCTTTCCTGCAGAGTGACAAAGGATGAAATAGGAAGTGGTGCTGTCGCAGGAAGTAGTTTGAAATCAGCCGTGCACAAAGAATACAGTGGTTTTTATTCTCCTGAGAGAAAKTACTCTTAATTAATGTCACTTTGCTTGTGTAAAACATATGAGCAGAGAGTAGTCAGGCAAAACATTCTCAATTAATTATGTGCTGACAGTATCAACAGSAAAAATTCTACATTGCTTTGGGTAGATTTTCATCCATCTCAGCAAAATTGTACCAGTCAAACACTTCCTGGATTTCATCTGGATTTTGCCATTTTAACAATATATCCTTACATTGTTATTTCATTCCCAGGTTATTTTCTGTTTAGTTTCTTTTTGTCAGTGCACAACTTGAGACTGAACTCTTTAAGCAGTAGAAAATTGTGATTATTTCCTTTGGTACAAATGAAGTAGAATGGATTTCTGGTTAGAGGGAGCTTCCTGCTTCTCCTCCCTCGCTAAGGGCTGAGTCCAGGAGAGGCTGTGTGTAACCSTGTGTGTTTCCATGTCACAGGAGCCAGCCCCCATGACTGAAGACCTGCTGGAGGAGCAGTCTGAGGTGCTGGCAAAGCTGGGRACATCGGCAGAGGGTGCTCATCTCCGGGCGCGCATGCAGAGCGCCTGCCTGCTCTCAGACATGGAGTCTTTTAAGGTAGYGCTGCTTGGACAGTTCTGTGAGATTAGATTGCTTTCTTCTTAATTAAACTGTCCCTCTTGCTTGTGCTGGATGCTTCTAAGTTTTTTTTTCTCCACAAAACTGTTTCAAATCAGTTGAAAATAAAAGTCTATTGGTAAAACTGCTGGAACATTTTAAAATCTGTGACAATGTGGTCTATTATGCTGTAAAAAAAAATCCCAGTAAATGTACACAATGTCTGTGGGAAGGGAAAAAACACATCAAACATACATCTGATCAATTGTGAATTACAAATTAAAACAGCTGTTCATTGAGTTGGGACTGGAGTAGCTGTGGTTTTGGGTAATTTGTTCCATTTCCTGTCTGAGCTCTGCAGAGGGAGCTAAGAGCACATCTATTGCTGTTATCACAGGAGCTCAACACGAAACAGATTGGAGATTCTGTAATGAAATAGCTATTTATATTTTTTTAATTATTGTAGTGTTTGTGATAAAAAGATATAATGTGCTGTACATTTAAGATATTTATAACACAACAATAACAGTTTATTAACAGTGACTCATAGCATATTAGGTATATGTTGAAGTTTTATGTATATGGTGCAAGAAATCTAAAAATTCTAAAAGTAATAATGCAGAACCATAATTTGAAGCACAGGTGCGCACATACTTCATAGGTACATCAAATAGAAAACTGGGTTTCCTTTTATGTTCTGGACCTATGGATGTACATAATTGTGTTGATATTGCACCTATGAAAAATGAATTTATTCTTGTTTGGGGAAGATTGTTTTTTTAATTCCTTTTTAAAAGAGGAAGAAAAGGTGAATTTTGTCTCTGGAATGTTAAAAGATGGAAAGTCAGTGCTGAAAGCATACTTAGGCAGCCCAGTAATTCTTGTAGTTTTTCATGGGATAAGGTTGTATAGAATTGAATTAGCGAAAACTCCTATTTTTGGCATGTGTCAGATGCCTGGTAGAATTGTAACAGTATAATTCTGATCTTGAAATAAATGATGAATGTAATGTATGTACATTTTGTGGGTGATGAGGTGATTTTTTTTGTTGCTGTGGATGATGATGTGGGTYTTACCCCTTTCCATTGTCTTGCTTTATGTTTTTTTTCCCTCACCCTCCCACATCTCTGTCCTGCTGTACAATTTGTTGGCTGTGGCCTGAAGAATTCCCTGAGTTTTGTCTCTTAGTCTATGCTCTACCCACAAAGCCATATTGCCTTCCCTACCCAGGCTGTCATGTTTTTATAGGCTTTTCTAGGAACAAATTTTCTGCCTTCTCTTCCCTGCAGGCAGCTAATCCTGGCTGTTGTCTGGAGGATTTTGTGAGGTGGTACTCGCCTCGGGACTACATYGAGGAGGAGGTGGTTGATGAGAAGGGCAATAAAGTCATTAAGGGCGAGCTGAGTGCCCGGATGAAGATTCCCAGCAACATGTGGGTGGAGGCCTGGGAGACRGCAAAGCCAGTCCCAGCACGGAGGCAGAAGAGGCTCTTTGATGACACCAGGGAGGCTGAGAAGGTGAAAGCTCTGGGGCTGGTGCCAGTCTGGTCTGTGATGCTTCCTGCAGCCCTTCCTTCTTCCCCCTGCTGCATTTAAACACTAACGTTAAAGTCCTTGCCCTGTGTCCTTGGAGTTACTGAACTGTTTTGTGCATGGCTTAGGGTTAGTTGGAAATTCCTGCTGCTGGTCAGGAGGGTATTGGAAGTGCTTAAAAACACCCACTGTTACTTAGGTATTTCTTTGAATTATTAGTAAATAAACCAGATTTTTACTTGCATATGTGTTAGCAACGTTTTAGTTTCTTAGCACAGTAATTTGGGACTGAAGATTCATGTAAAGCTGCCTGTCAAGTCCTGTCTTACAGTAGTGTTCCATTCTTCTGAATTCATCTTTTCATAGTTAACCTTATCTTTTGGGTGTAGTTTAGGTCACTAAAATAATAATTTTTTTAATGTTGCAGGTGCTTCATTACCTTGCAGTTCAGAAACCAGCCGATCTTGCAAGGCATCTCCTGCCTTGCATCATCCATGCAGCTGTACTCAAGGTAAAGGATGAAGGTAAATAATGTTTAATGAATTATTAAGATCTTTATGGGGACCAGTGATGCAATAATTACAACTTTGTTTCTTTCCTTCTAATAGAAGCACTAGAAGATATATCTTCAGTTAAGAAGATTATTAAGCAGATAATATCCCATTCCAGTAAAGTGCTACGTTTCCCAAGTCCAGAGGACAAGAAGTTGGAAGTAAGGCTTTTTTACTGGCTGGGGCTGAAAACCTGATAGACTTTTGCAGTGTCCTTGGGAATGTTAAAAGAAGATAGTTATAATTTTCCCTTTTATTAAACTCTTGCAGGAAATCATCGCTCAGATTATGAGTGTGGAAGCCATCATTGCCAGAGCAAGGTCTCTCAAAGCAAAATTTGGAGTGGAGAAATGTGAAAATGAAGAGGAGAAAGAAGGTCTACAAAGGTGACTGGTTTTTTTTTCAATTCTTTTCTGAAACTGTATTGTTTTGGTTTTCCTCTGATGACCTTGTTTGTACTTTCCAAAATTACCAACAGACAGAAATGGGGACAATAAAGAAATACTTAGGAATCATATTTGAGTATCCCTGTCACTAGACTGTCTAGAGATGATGTGTGTGGGTGCTCTTCCAATTAAGCATCTATTTGAAAACATGTGATCCAGGTTTTTTAATAGAATTTGGTTTTATCTTGATAGTACTTGCATAATTTTTTTTGTGTATATAAAAGTTATATTTGATGAATTTCATTACCATAGCAGTAAAATTAGGACTAGAAATTTAGTATTTTTTCTAAATAATATGGAATAAAATAGCCACTTCCAAAGTTGTTTTCTTTTTCTTGTCTCCCTGCTGATGTAAAACATCACTGTGGAGCTCTGAATGGGAAGTGACAAGGAATGTTCCCTTGCCTCACTACCTGCTGTCAGATTATTTACTTGCTGCTCAAGATGACTAATATGTTACAAAACCCGAGTTAACTTCTTGCTGTTGTGCTGGGAGGGAGAGATGACATTTGTGCAGTACATGTTGAGAGTTCAGAGATGTGATGTCTGACCAAGTAATGTCTTTGTGCTAAAGAAAATTGTCACACTGTTAATAGTTCTGCATAGCCAACACCATGGAGGCTTTCCTGTTGATTTTATACATCTGCATTAGGAGCCTGGCTTCCCTTCTTAGGTAACTGAGAGAAGAAGTTTTTCCTTAAACTTTTAGAAGAGAGAATTAAGAGAATCTRTCAGTTCTAACCCTGAGCAAAGGCTGCTTGGTGAAGGCCCTGGCATGGGTTTAGATCAGCACACTGGATCTGGCTGAGAATTAAACATTCCTTTTTCATTTTCAATCGTTTGTTCCATCAGATTTGTAAACAGTCTCCTGGAGCAGCCAGAAGTGTCAGTTGTTGGTGCAGGAAGAGGACCTGCTGGCAGCATCATTCACAAACTGTTTGTGAATGCTCAGAGGGTAAGAGAGAGAACCAGAATAAGGCAATGAGTTATCATGGTGCCAGTGTATTTTGTCTGCATATCTGCATGTATTGTCATAAATGTGCTTGAGGTATTTTTGTGGTGTTCAACATGATTAGGGCAATAACAGAACCTCGCAAGACAAAGAAGAGTGAGTGACCTGGGATGTTAAACAACTGAAGCCACCTGGTAGATARAGGTGTCAGTAATGCTTAATGTTCTTCAAATAGCAACATCAGTAATGCTATTAAGGCACAAATTCCTGCCTTATCACAGCAAGATCAAGTGTTGATTGTTTGACACAGGAATGTAGAAAACTGGTGGTAATATTATATATTTTAGAAGGAGTAACTTCTTCAACTGAGGCTTATACTTGGAATACTTGAGATTTCTTCTGTGGAAACCAGCATGCTTAGGAAGTTTGAGTTCTTTTTCAGTTGGACTGCATTCAATTTACCTGTTGCCAGTGTTGCATCTGTTTTCTTGCTGATATTGATATAAATGTTGCCTTTTTCTCTTAAGCAGTCTTCGGAATAATTAGCCTGAAAGTAACAAGGTAGCAGCCTGAAATCTCATTTGGAAATAATTGCTGGAAAAATGTTGTGATTGGGTGTTAAACACTTTAAAAGGATCAAWCCTTTTATAATAATCTGCATTTTGCAATTCAGCATAAAAAGGACCATTCTGAAAACAGACTATGGTTATTCTGAGGAATGAAAATCAGGACACTGATTCTTCCAGTCTCTAGGGAATATGTGGTTGCAAATCTCCACATGCCAACCAGCCACCCTTACAGACTCCCCTGTAAAGCCCAGGACTGTGCCCCATCAGTGTGTACACATGTATGCACTTGCCTCTTTAAGACAGAGGCAGTGTGTTTTCAAAGCTAAGTTTCTAGCATTAAGATGTGTGCAGGTTTTATGGGTTTATTTTGTTTTGAGACACCTAAAGCAGGGTTACAGWTACTTCCCACTAGTAACTGGTCAGTGTTAATGAAGACTTCTTAGTGGGACAGGAGCCAACTTGCTACAAACCCCGCTTTGTGTTTAATCTGCCATGAGTTATTTCAGTGGAGAGCATTTGGTAAATAGAAGTGGAATGAATTTCGTTTTCGTTACCTTTTGAACCTGGACTCTTCTCTGAGCTATGTATAATGTGTTCTRTTCTCAAGTTTTCTCAGGAAAATTCTGATAGACAGTGCATGTCCTTGGAAGTAGAGTGCATGATGTCTCTTAAACCTACAGTCTCCTCCTAACCTCTTGTAAGTCACCTCTGACTTGCCTTTGTTTCTGTCTTTCATCACTGGTTCTTTTCTCATCCCCTTCCAAGCTGACTGAATCTTCTGATGAGGTAACCAACTTTGTCCCTCCTTTCCCTCTCATCTTCTCTGCATAGAGCTGAACCTTCTGGTAGATACAGTGCAGCAGCCGGATTTAGTTTGTACTGGTGTTCATATGTTGAGCATAAAAATAACTTTGTGTTTCCAGAATGGTTTTTCTGCATTCACACTTTATTTTTAGAGCCTAATAACATGCAGTGAAAAGAAAGCAAAATGTTTAATTAAAAAAAACCCAACAAACTAAAAATCCCTCTCAAAACAAAAAAAAATTAAAAACCCAACCAAGCAAAAAACATTTCTTCAAGTGAGTATTGATGTTTTCTGATGGTGAMATATGTGGCCATGCCTTTATATTCTTCTCTGGTGCCACCACTGTTTGTTTGTTGATGTTGTGGGGGGAGATAGTGGTGGGACAAGTAGCTGGATGCTTCATTCCCAATACTAGTACTGCCTGAAGCTCTGGAACTTTTTGGACAGAGATATTTGGGAAAGAAATGGAGTAACTGGTAAAGTGTAGCACAGGGAACATCCTCTCTGTTGGTTTCCTCGAGCTGTTCTTGTGGGAACATGTGGCACTTGCYCCTGGTGGGGTCTGTAGCACAGATTTCAGAGCTCAGTGGGGCCGGGTCCCCCTGCTCCTGGGAAAGGGGTGGGAGCAGAGGGACAGCTGTCAAGGACCASGAGGGGCAGTCAGTGGCTTCTGCCACATCTCAGTGGCATTGCCAATRTGGAGTTGTACATGCTTCAGCTAGAAAGGACCCTGCTAGGGTAYTGGTGGGGGTGTGTGTATCCATAGGAATACGTAATTAGGGAACCTTTATTGGGCATGCCAGCCCTTCTTCCAGTATCCAGCCATCAGAGTTGYTGCTGCTGGCTCTGAGGCACTGAGCACCACTGGGGATTGTGCAGTGTCTCTTGCTCTGCAGTGTGGTTTCAGCAGGGTGCTCTGGCCATGAGCTCATCCCTCGGTTTGCTGGAGTCTGAAAGGCAGGTGACAGGGCTGCAGTAGTGGCACTGATGATTTTAGAGGAGGCTGGCTTGGCCTTCTGTAGCCACAGGGAGCTGAGGAGAGCACCCTGCCTGACAGGGGGCCATTCCCTCTGATCACAATCCTTGCTTCACGCTGCCACAACATCAGGAACATCATCTAGGCAGAGCTTCACCATCCACACGAGGGTTCTTCCATCCGATTATTTGCTTTATTTCCTGGCATCCCATTAGTGCCTTGCTCTGTGTACACATAAAGCCTCTTTATGTGTTCCCCATTTCTAATCTTCTCTGTTCCCCTTGAGAGCTGTTTTCTGAATCCCAGTGTGAGGCTGCAGCCTGCCTGTCACTGTCCCTGTGCTCTCGCCGCAGGTTCCKTCCGTGCCGCCGCTGGAGGAGGAGCTGCGGCGCTCGGGCTCGCAGGAGGAGCGCAGGCAGGGGGTGCAGTCCGAGTTCCCCCCGCCCACGGGCCGGGAGGTGATCCTGCGCACCTCGGTGCCCCGGCCCGCCCCCTACTCCAAGGCGCTGCCGCAGCGCATGTACAGCGTCCTGACCCGCGAGGATTTCCGCCTGGCGGGGGCCTTCTCTGCGGACACCACCTTCTTCTGATCGGCCATCCTGTGCCCTCCCGAGCGGCGTGGGACTCATTGCCCGCGGGCTGGGAGAGCTGCAGATGGACTGGCGAGCACTGCAGACAGCGCTGCTCCCCAAGGATTGGATGGGCCGCCGTGAGGGATGGCTGTAGCAACTCATCTCGGAGGTTTGGAATGGCTTCAGGAGTGGTTACAAACTCTCAGGCCAAAGGGAGCATATTTTCCTTTCTTTGCATTAGCTTGTTTCATTATGGACCTGAGTGGGCTGTGTGCAAATATTCATCTTGAAATTCATGCAGAATGTGCTGCTTTACACTTCAGGATCAGACTTTATCAAGTGACATTAGTCTACTTAAATTGATATATATATAAACATTAAGTAATTTATATTTATTACTAATCATAATTACAGAGCCCAGTATTTTTTGGTTAATCACTGTTTCAAGTACTTCTAAAATATCCTTATTTTTATTTAAAGTGTACAGTTCACTCTCTAGTTCATGCAAAGCTCTGCTGGCATTAGTTGTCCAAAAAATGTCACTTCTCCCCGACGGAACTAAGGGGACAGTGAGCCTGACTGGCAGGCTGCAGTGGATCACTGAGGGGTTGGGATACTTTGTGTCATTCCCTGTGTGCACGGGCCAAAGTTGTATGGAAATGACAGCCCGGGGGTGTTCCACTGTGAGCAACTCGGTGTCTACTGAGACCTGAGCTCTGTGTCATCCATGGGAGAGGGGAGAGCTCTGTCACTTCTGGCCCCTCACCCTACATGTGCCAATGTTGCTTTACAGTGACCTTCATCTGTCTGAGAATCAGTAAAAATCAGCATTACTTTACAAATGTACAAAAAGCCTCAGTATTGTGGACATTACTCAATAAATAAAAAATTACTGTTGGCTCTCGGGATTTCCATGTTTTTCCATATACTCCTTGCACAATCTGACCCAGGAAGGACATTGTGACTAGAGTGAGTACAGCCAGTTGGGTTCAGCTGATAGTAGTAGGATGCCAGGAGTTACCCTAAAACTTTTTTGAGGGGACCAAGATCAGAGTCTTGTCCTCACATAAAGTTCTATGAAGTAGAAATACATTCTTCAGGATGAAGATTTAACAAGATAAAATCTTGTCACAGAACTTGTTTTTCAAGCTGTTTTGTGTGTTACCTCAGACAATGGGGTAAGATAAAGACCCATACAGCTGCTGGTTTAACTGTGTGGTTTCTTTAAAAGGACTTACACGAGATAATTCCTGTTTTACTGATTAAGTAAAATTTATGTTAAGCTTCTTCCCAACAGTCTTGGTTTTCTCCTCTCTAATGAAATCTTAAACTGCAGTGTGGACTCTTGTAAAGGCTCAAGTATAAACCTGGAAGTCTCTCACACTTGGCTATCAGACTATTCCTGCTTGGCCTTTTAATCTGCTGGAGAGATGATTCCTTTGTCATACTCAGACACCCACCACAAACATCATTAACACTGCTAAAGTCCTGTTAGTCTGACTGTAGAAAATGGTGCAATCCTGCAACTCCCTTGTCCTAAACAAGAGTTATAACTTCAAGGATTTTTCTCAAAACGATAACTCAGAAAGCTTTTCACTTTAACAAGATATAGCTGAAATTGCAGCTCTGCACTCTCAGTTGATGTGTTGTGTTCAGCTGTGCTTTATGAGCTTACAAATGCCTTACAGCATTCAAGGGGTGAGGAGAGACAGAGCAYTAAAAAAATCACCAGGAGAAAAAACTGTATTTATTTAAAGTAACTGTAAAGCAAGCCGGGTAAGCAGTCCAAAATTACCAGCACTCTGCAATCTTGTTAAGGAGAATTTGACTGTAGCATTTTCCAAAAACTACCTGTGATGAGATAATTGCTTATATTTAATGTTCCTTATCCTGTAACATTTTAATACAAGCTGCTTTAAGTAAAAATGGAATTTAACTGACATCAGTTCTAAATGCTGGAGTCCTGTAAGTCAGGCCCATGCCAAGAGTCAGCCTTYGGTGGGTGAGCAGAATTAGAGGAGACAAATCAACCACTCATGCTAGTTTTTGTCATAATCACTGTGTTCTGTTCTATGGTTTTGGAATGTGAACAACAAAAATAATTAAAACTGAGACATCMTCTTGGTCCATAAAGTTCCCAGTAMMACAGAAACCTTTAACACCACCAGCAGTTTCAGCAGAACTTCCTCAAATTCTTGCAGCCCTAACTACGCTGCAAGAAACCATAGTGCTTCAAAATGGCATTAAAATCACACACAGAAGTTCAGCTTTAAACCAGGGCCACGAAAAAACATGAGCAAATACTTTGGATGCACTCTGACAATCAGTGTTACAAATAATTTCTTTGATTCCTTATTTTCTTCTCTCTACCAATAATATGATAGGCTACAGCATGTTAAATCAGTGCAAGAGGAAAACTGTAACTGTATTGGTTCCAGGGTTACAATGTACCTGAGYAT
Source organism: Malurus melanocephalus (assembly GCF_030028575.1). NCBI lineage: Eukaryota > Metazoa > Chordata > Aves > Passeriformes > Maluridae > Malurus > Malurus melanocephalus. Next base: position 1,917,676 of record NW_026623299.1, read on the forward strand.
ATTGTGCATTTTACTTCTTCACMAAAAATTTGGTGATATCACAGCTATACTTTGTAGCTAAAGACCTTCTCTTCAGCTGGCTTCTTTCCTTGGCCTGTTTTGCAGTTCTCTGCAAAAGAGAAAGATGGGTATTTCACTGAATATTGATACTTGGCAGCACCATGCCCAGTGGAAAACACCAGCCCACAATGAAACTCCAGTCTAACTTTACGGGTGACAGCATAATGAAATGCAAATATTTATTAAGGCAACATTTTCCYAAATCTTGCGGAAACTGTCATATTGTAATAGTTGAATGCTACCTTTCCACCTCTCTACCTGCATGGGAGAGAGAGGCTGAGAGCACAGGGGTTCTGCAGCAGGAGGGAACAGGGCTGAGGAGGAGCCTAAGTGCAGTTTCCCTCTGCTGTTCCCTGTGAGAGGGCCAGGATTGCTGGCTGCAGCCACTGACCTCCCTGTGGCAGGCTGTGCACAGAGTCTGCAGGTTCTCCAGGGAGCACTGTCCTCCTCCGCTGTACACGGGCTGGATGTGGTCCACCTGCCAGAACTGCCCTTCCGCTGGGCTCCGGATCATCTCATTSAGCTGCAGCAAGCAAGGACATGGGAGGGGTGAGACACTGAACTTCATGGATAGCCTCCTGTAGGAACTAGAGCTAGTTACAGTTTGCATCAAGAGAAAGAAAGCCAACCTTGGCATTTTTTAGTTAGTCTCACTGGGCACGAAACAACTAGCTGGCACGTTTTCACCAAGCCTGAGCTGTACATCCACCCCYACTGAATCAGGGCTCTGATGCCTGTGCTTTTTAGAGGTGTTAGAAGACACTGGGATGTGGATAATTTGATTGTTTTTAAGGACTTGTTTTTTCTTGTTCTGTTTTTGGTGCTAGGTTACCTTTCTATCTTAAATCTGTAAGAACAGTTTTGGCTGTCTCTGAACTCGCTATACACAGATCAGCTTCACTGCTTGAACCCCAGAACCCTTACCTGCCCAAGGGGAAGGTGAGACATCCAAGAGCTCTCCAGCAGCTGCTTCCTCTGGCTCCTGGGTGCATCCCTGACACTGAGATAAAGCTGCTGGGCGTTGTGCTGGCAGCACTGGCACACCCCGTGCTCGATCTGGAACACTTGGGAGCGGAGGTAGCTCTGGCTGGAGCGGATGGAGAAGTCCTCCTGGCAGGCGAGGCAGCAGAAGCGCGTGTCCCAGGCGCGGGCGGGACAGCCGGGCTGGGGTGGTGCTGTTGGCTGCTGGCAGCTGAGACACAGCGGGGTCCCCTGGCTGTCCAGGGCCTGCAGATACCCCTGGGACAGGGAGGAGCTGCTGSCTTCAGTCTGCCCTGAATGTACTGAAGGATCATTTCCAGCTTCTGAAGGCAACCTGTTGGCAGAGCAAAGCACAGCTGTGGGTAAAGGAGGTACTCAGCAGCCCAGTTCATGGGGGTTTAGGCATTGTGTATTTCCATTTGATACCTTTCATGTTCTGAAAAATCAATTTTAATTGAAATAACACCTTGCTCAGATAGAAACCCGCAAAGTGCAAATCCTTTACTTGGTTTACATTTCCACTTAAAATTCAGCAATATAACAAGGCAGATTTTTCTTCTGGACACCTTACTACACTTAACATCTGTACACTGAATTATTAGCTGAAATAATGTTGTGTTCATAAAGAAATGGTGATTTCTATCAGGCATGTACACATGCAAAAGTAAAATTTTCAGCCCCTTCATTAACAGAAGTAATAAAAGAAACATCCTGGTTCCTCTTTACAATCCTTATGCCTGCCTATCAATTTCCTACTCAAAACACTTCTTGATTAATAAAATTTTTAAGAGGACAATTTCTGTTTGGAATTTTCACTTCATTGCTCCCTTTTTTTAAATTCGGAGGCAGAATAGAAGCAAATTTTGTGTCCCCAATTTGATGCTGACCTCACAGGAGGGCTAACATTCTTTTCTCTAACTGAATCATGTAACTATTCTCTTGTTTTGCTTTAGTCAAACTCAGTTAATTAGCAGCTCTGTCAGCAGACAACAGATGAAATCTAAATTGTTCTAAGAATAAAACAGGACTCATTAGCACTACAGCAAATTTCTTGTCTAACTATTGCGCTTCAGCAAAGCAGACACGCATAGCAAATCGTTTTATACCATAAAAAATTGTGGCAAAATAACTTTATCATTCTACTGCATTAATAAACCTACTTTGTGGATGGTTCAGGAGAAACACTTCCTTTGTCCAGAGGAGCCCCAGTTCCTTTGGAGATGAGGCGAACGCTGCCCCCGCTGCTGCTGGCCTTGGAGAGCGAGGCTGCTGCCACATCCTCCCTGGTCACATACCTGAGAGAGAGGGACAAATCCTGGCACCAAAGGAACAGKCTCCCTCAAGAACATTCACTCTGGGCTGCAGCAAGATTGGTACAGCATATTCTCTACAAACATTCCTCATTTTCTGGATGAGAAATGAATAAAGTTTAGGAAAATGTATTTCATATATTTCCATATTAAATAAAATATCTTTTCCTAAAATCAAATTCTAACCAGCGAACAGGAAACTTGGTTTGTATATAACAAAAAGTGACAGCACTTTGATATTGCCTGACAGTGAAACCTGAAAAGCATTTTCCAGTCAGGTGAAGTTGCTCTGGAGGTCTCCTGTTATGTATTTTTGATCTCCCTTCTTTATTTTCATGTGAAACCCTGTAAAACACTCTTGCAGTTTTACTGCTGCTCTTCAGCAGTAAAAAATTGCCAGAAACAACCATTCAGACAACTTCTCCTGAGGACATCTCTGTACTGACCATCTGCCAAACACCACCTTACAACACTGCTGTAGGTCCTGGTAGGTTTTCTATACCATTCACAGATTTTTCCTACACTTTGTGGAAGGACACAATCAGACAAGATGTTAACAAACACTTATAACCCTCTGCTTCTTATATTAYTGGAATTACAAACTATTTATTTACYTAATTCTTACCTACAGCCRAAACAGTCACCCTGAGGAATTTAACAGAAGGGATTGAGGGGAATAAGGAGATTTCAGATGGTTTGCAGAGGCCTCTTGGAGAATTAACCTGTAGACATGACATGTTCTGTGCAGAGCAGTGACAACACTGAGGCTGCAAATRTCATTCAGGGAAGAGCACATTAGAGAAGGGGAAGAAAGTGGTGGAAAGGTCCATTTAGATTTTAACAAGGATCAAACACCAGTCCTTTTCAGTGACACTCTGCAAAGAGAGCAACAGTTTTGAGAAGTGTCCTCCACAGAGAAYGGAACTGCTCAAAGGAAAAACAAGTACTGGAAAGGGTTGGAGTTGGCTGTGAATTATGAATAAAACACACATTGATGGCAGCTAATGATTTATTTCTGCTTCCAGACAGAGAAAACAACATGATGCTTTGTTCTTACTTTCTGTTGTGTCCCTGAGGTCAGGGCTTTTCCTTTAAAAACCCCTGGCAAGTTCCAGATGTTGAAACATGCAGTGCAGCAAAGGCAGAACAGCTGAGCAGGGCACAGAGCTGGGCAGGGAAGGAGACAYTTCCATTCCAACAGATTTACCAACATTCCTGGCAACCTGTGTCTGCCACTATGTGACAATCATTGTATGACCAGTTAGACTCAACATCATTCCACTGAAGGTCACATTAAAGAAATCAAACTTTCTGCAGCAATTACTAGGAGTTAGAAGCAAACCCCACATACCTCTTTGTGCTGCTGCCCACTGACTGCTTTTTAGACAATTCCTCTGCAGCACGAATAGGACTACAAAATATCTGACCACTTTTTCTAACAATCTTCTGTTTCATTGCTGTTAGGTGAGTCCATTCTTTCACAAACCTCAGTATCTGGCAGAAAAAACAGCTGTCAGCAGCAGGACAGACWTTGTACAGAGCTACTTCCAGTGGAAGTGCTGTGGATTTGTACATTCAACACTGGCTGGAAACAGCTCCTACAATCAGAGGTGCTGTCTCCAGGAGCTCTTCAAATCCTCATCCCCCCATCTGTGTAACCCACTCAGGAGCTGCTTCACAGAATCACTCAGGCATCTCTCCTACAAATTTAAGTTCCARCAGTGTTGGAGAACCTATGAAAACAAATTTTGTTCCTACATGATGGTTTTTCTGTTTGGAAAATGGTATTTTAAGTTAAGTAGATAATATTTCCCATCCAGTTTAAATCTGGATTTCTGTACTTGAGTTTGCAGTGTTCTTCTCAAACCCCATTATGAATGGGATCTTTATTCCTAAATTAACYGAATGTCTCAGTGGAGCTGTGCCTGACTCTGCTTTGAAAATTGTTAGCAGACCAAAGGGAGAATAAGAGTGAAGGCCTGCTTAAACCTGCAGCTCTGATACAATCTAGAACTTTCTTATTTATARTGTGCTTATTTAATTCATAACCTTTAAGAAGTTATTTTGTTGACTTATGAAAGTTAGTTACTAATCCTGTAAATGAGAAATTAAATGATGCCTGGTTGATTCCTTCTACTGCAGYGTGAACATGATGCACAATAATTTGCCAGAGTAACTGACTGCATAATTAATATTCACATCAACATCTATAAGATTGCTTTGGTGAAACTCTGTCTGTATCCCAAGGCCTAGAAGCATTCTGCATTTATTGTTTTAAAAAGTAAGTCAACTTCCTCTGTATCAATTATATTGCTGTGCCAGTAGAATTTGTTCTTACCARTGCACGATTTTTTTTATTCTGGAAAGTCTCTGGTAAATCTTCCCAGTTATCCAGCTGTATGTCCAATGGAATGAAATTATGATTCAGTGGTTCACCATCCTAGACAAACAAACAGTTTTGTTTACAGATGCAGTGTAGCACAATRTAAAAAAAATAATCAGTTTCAAGTAAATTCTCCTCCCTTCCTACTAAATTTAGTYCCTCAAGGTCAAATTTTTCCAGAACTAACAATAGGGCACAGAGATAACAGCACAAATGCAAGAAAGATGATTCACATTAATCTACCTAAAAGTAACAAGGCTGAACTTGGTTGGTTTTTTTTATTATTTTAACTTTTAATAGATCTGATTTATTCTATGCAAATAGCTCAGAGACACAAACTGCCTTATATTAAACTGAAATTACAAACCTCTTGACTGAATTCTAAGGAAAGTGAATGACTGYAGATAGGAGAATATCACCTCATTACAATTTAAAATAAGAAATCTTGAACATTGTTTATCATCCTTCTTTTTAATGTCTGAGAAGTTCTCCACCTAATTTTTAAAGGAACAAGTTATCCCAGTGGGTACATATGGCCAAGGAACTTATTGATAACTCAYAAACATTTGAGAGAAGGAATTAAAGCAGAATTCCCTCACCATTCAGCAGATCTTGTGCAGTATCTGGCATAATAAAACTCTAATCCCAGCAAAACCCAAACCAGACAATTGTCCAAACCCCATCTTTGTCTGAATAAAGGGGGTGAAGCTAGGCAGCAGTAGCCATTGTAGTACATTTAACAAGTTTGCAGATACAAGAGGACTTTTGGACTCCTTTTGACTTTTTCCCAGCTGTACCAGCATAAYAAAAATGTCTCATCCCAAAGATTTGCCCTCAGTTATCTGTGCTGCTTTAGTGGCATCTGAATACACTGATTCACTCAGTAATTTGAAGAAATCTTTCCAATGAACTTTCTTRTCACTTAAAAGAAGAAATTGGCAACTCCTAACTTTCCCTTAAGTAATGACCTGGAAAATTCCCAGCTGCTGGTTTCTGTATCCCCATCACCACTGTAGGTTAATGACAATGTTTATTCAATAAGTTACTGACTTACACACAGCACCAATGTTGAGCTTTCTGAAAATGTGGGCAATATTTTATTGACTTACTGTGTCAGGACTTACTGTCATTTTTATTTGAATTTTGAATGTTATTCTATTAAAGACATGCTGTGATAAGACACTGTAACAATAAAAAAGGAATCTTAAATGACTGTCACTGKCATTTCTAACAGATGATTTAATGTATTAGCCCAATCTTGTGAGCCAAGAGAAGTGTTGGAAGTTGTGTATCCAGGGAATTATTACTTAATTCCAATGAGAAAAAGAACAGAATGACAAACTATCCAGTTTTTGTACATTTCAGCTAATACAAAAATACTGATGCTTTTACATAAAACATAACAAATGAAAGCACACAAACATTTCACAGGGCAATATTTAACTTCCCAATTTTATAATGACAATAACCATGCATATTTCAGGTTTACCTTTGTGTAGAGATGGATTCTATCAGTATTCCTGCTTGCACAAAACATAAGCCCATCATATATTTGGAACGTGTCTGATTTATCTACAAGAGAAAAAAAATGTTGGTATTAAAATTTTTTTCATCATTCATTTCATTCATTCTACTGTGACATTAAAAATACTATTAAATATCTAATACTAGAACAACATAGTAAACTGCATGGCTCAAGCAGCAAACAGTGTATCTGTTTCTCCTGTAAAAACCCATCATCTGTTTTGCCTGTGTCTCTCCTGAGCCCAAGTGAATTCTCTGAGTTCCAATAAAACCATGCTGCTGGTTTGACACAGYCCTGAAGTCACTGGTTTGCTCCAGGAGCTGGGTGGAAAGGCTGGACTTATCCAGGATCAAAATTTAACAAATGACCCAGCTAAAATGAGAAAATCCCATGCTAGTGTTTGTACTTCTGTGTTTCTGAGGTGTAGGTTTTTATTTAAAAGCCATTTTTCATGCCAGAGATGTTTAATTTAGTTTCACAATGGGATAGAATTGACTCTCTCATGGAGTCCCACTTTACCATCTCCACACTCTTTCTCACTTTCTTCCTTTTCAGTGCTCACAGTTTCCTGTTCTCTGATTTCAGCAGATTGCTGGGCCCCCMCTTCTCCCAAATCTCCTTTTCTGCCTTCAGCACCACACTCTGCTCTTCCTCCATTCTTCCTGGGCTCCTCTGACACTCCTTCCTCAGTCTGACTCCTGAGAGCTTCAGAATTTCTCACCACTAAAGACAAAGAAACATGAAAAGTGATGATTTGTGTTACCTGACAGGTACCTAATAACACATCTGGAGATGGGAACATGTCACTGAAATACAAACAAACAGCTTTTCAWCCTCTAACATTATTATTGTGCAACCACTTAGGAAGCTAGAGCTAACTTTAATATTAGGAGAACAAACACATGGAACTAAACTTCTAATTTATGTAATCCCATGCACCCAGCTTAATGTCRAAATATGTATGTAATAAATAATGCAGTTAGCAATTCTACATTATACACAGTTATTCTATACCATAAACACTCAGAGTAGTTTTTTAAACACTGATTTATAGCTGTGAAATTCAAAAGTTGTCCTTACTTGAACAAGCCCAGAGAYTTAAACAAATARAAAAGAAAGTAAAAAGAACCTTAGYTCTGCCTTTGCAACTGAAATGACAAATATGGGCATAGATTTATAAAAAAATGTTTCATTAATTTTCTAGATAGCTTAAATAAATGTGATAAAAGCAATCTACTGTGAGTTGCTGGAGAAAGAAAAGCCWTATTTTCCAGACAATGGCTCTCAAGACAAATAAACAATGCTCAAGTTAATAAAACACCAAYACCACATTGCTTAGTTTTGAAAGGTAAAGAAAAATTTTGCTGTTTAATTGCATTCAGAATTACCATATACCTCAAGGAAGAGGAGAGGGACATTGCTGCAACAGAGGATATGGAATTTATATCCTGTTAGCATTTTATGGGAATTTTTCACTCATTTCAAGTTAGACTCACATAAAAGATGAGAAAAAAAAGATGGGGAAAGCAAAACTAAGGAGGATCACTTGAGTGGTATTTGTTCATGTAAAGACACAATTCTTCATATTTTGCCTGCACTTCTGTGAAGCCATATGGTCAAAAAGATTCTATTTTCTAAAATGAAAAATGCATCTTTTCCTCTGCAGCACCCCTTACTCACCATCACTGCTCTGGGGGCAGTGGCACATTTCACAGTACGGCAGCAGATCATTATTAATGTAAGTGCAAGCACTGCAGTGCCAAAMTTTATTTGAAGCTGTACTTTCACTTGAAGTACTTAAGTCACAAGGACGGAGTTCATTGTTTTTTTCTGAAAACAAAGAGGGCTTTTTTCCAGTCAAAGATGTTTTCTTTTTATTACTGGAGCTGACTGGGGGAGAKCCACTTATGCTCCTGGCTCTTTTGGCTTCATGTTCACAAGTATCTTCATGACAAATTCTATCCACCTCACTTATCCTTGTGGAATCCAGTTTTTCATCCTTTTTCCCTGCATCTTGTTCTTTTATGACTGCAGAAAATTCTGAATCATTCTGTAACAATTCATCACCAGAAAATCTTTTGCGTTTCTTCTCCGTGGAGGATTTGGGRGAAAAGAAGGAACGTATGTCATGCTGTTTGTCCTTTTCAAACTAGGGAAGAGAAAAGGAATACAGAATCACAGAATCATTTCTGCTGGAAAAGACCTCTAAACCCCACTTATGACTGCATCAGAAACTGTTAAATAAAAGAGAATTTTAACAGAAGATAACTTTAARAACAAACAGMAGAAAAAGCAATTCAACATTTCTCCCCTATTTTGTGAAAASTATTTTCAATATTCTCCTGAAAATTCTGAAATAGCAGAAAACAGATATACAGAACTGGTAAGCTATGTGCCTTTTTTAAAGATGCCCATTATAAGCAAAGGCTTTCAAATACTGTTTTAAATATTAGTCATAATATTTATGATTAAATTAATGAATTTAATGATTAAATTCAGCACAGTTAAAAAAGGTACCATGTGAACAGAAATTACTAGGTCTTATCTGACTCTGAGGGTAGGTCAGTCATCCAAACATAACATAAGGTCCCCTCAGAAGCCTGTAGCTGACACTTATTCCTAGCAAAGCACTTTTCCCAACTTYGAGTAAGTTTTAAAATGGAATTTACATTACTTTTTCCTATTTGTTTGGTGTTTCTCCATTAGTAAAGTCTGAAGTGCACAAAAAGCTGAAGCAAATGACTGTTACAATTTTTCTTAAATGAAAGAGAACAGAAAGATGTAAGTTTCAAGTCTTACATGTGTAAATAAAAGTTCATTTTGGGCGTCTTCTAGACTTTCATTTGGGGTCCAGGTCTCAGCAAAACTCAAAAAGTCCCATTTTTCCTTATCACCTTCTTCAGCCTGCATTTTCTCTTTCTTACCATTCAAGGTGCTGCCTGTGACTTTAGCCTGCAGAAAGACAATAATGGTGAATCATGTACTTAGCACACTACAAGCAGTGATGCTGTACACAAAATGRCAGTTCTTATTGAAGATAAAAGAGAATATATATACTGTGTACATCTCTAACAGCTTTAACATGTTTTGCTTAGCATGTGGAGACAAGAGCAGAATTTAGTGACAGAACTTGTAAGATAAATTGTTTTTGAATTACTGAGCCTCACCTGTGCCATGTTTAAGGAGACTCATAATGCACCAGACTGACAGAATTTTTCAGAGGTACCTCCAGGAAGTTGAATACAGGATTTCCTTCCCCTGCTGAATGTCAAATAGTTTGCCGTTCACAGATTATTTAAGCAGTGATTATATTTCAGCAGGGCAGTAATATATTGGCAACAAATGGTTACCAGTTTGTCACTACAGTAACTTATGGACACAACCCAACTGAGCCACAACAACACAGGCCAGCCAAATGCAGGAACCACAGCCATAGGTGGGCAATGGCACCAGGGTAAATCCTGTGTAACCACAGTCTCAGATGGCTCTGGCTGCTGGAGTTTGAAAGGCAATTCCTTCTACATTGACACTTCTGAAAACAAGAGCTGACTGAACACAGACACACCTCAGTTATCAACACAAGACACCAATGAATGGTAACAAAGGCTACAAAGGGGTCACTGAAGCAAAACAGCAACATTATTTTTCTTAATCCTCTGAACTTTTAAAAACCTTGCAAGCGAGGAGAAAGGACACTGGATCTACTCTTAGCTTAAAACTGACACAAGGCAGGGTTAGATTGGATATTAGGAAGAAATTCCTCCCTGTGAGGGTGGTGAGGCCCTGGCACAGGGTGCCCAGAGAAGCTGTGGCTGCCCCATCCCTGGAATGAGCTTTGGCAGGATGAGCTTTAAGGACTCTTCCAACCTAAGCCATTCTATGATTCTAAGATTCCTATCCTACCCATAACTGGGTGATACTCACGGAAAATGGCAACAGAAGAAAAGCTCAGTGCTTGAGGTAGAATTACCTGAGAATGCCTCTGCCTCTCAGAAAGGAAGCTTAGTTTGAGCACAACTTTCATTCAATTAAAAAAAAAAAAACAAACCCACAACAAATTCTAGCTATTATGAATGAACAGAATRGCTTAAAACTGTGAACTGAACAACAGCAACAAGCTAGAAGGTAAAACAACCATCTCCTATCATATGAACCATCCCATTCACCTTGGCAAAGACTCATTATCTTTGCATCTTGAATGAAAAACAAAAAAGCCAGAAAAGACTAAATCAGAACAAACTTGGACATGTTGATGATTAGCAAYTGTAGGTGTTTCAATTTGTCTAGGAGTAGGACAGGGCTCCAGATAAGCATCTTTTGTTGGCATAAGCACRGCGAGCTCTTGATCCCTTGGCCCCAGTGCACACGCACCTTGCGGTTCAGCATTGCCCACATGAGGGTATCCATGGTTCCTTTGGCAATCAGGAAATGAATGTTCACTGAGCTGCACTGCCCAATGCGGTGTGCCCTGTCTTCTGCTTGTTTAATATGGCCTGGATCCCAATACAACTCAGCAAACACAACGTGAGTGGCAGCAGTGAATGTCAAACCCTAAGCAGAATAAGTAGATGCATTTAAAAAAGAGATTCCACACACAAACAAYTGATTATCTGATGCAAAAGAAAGCTAAAGGTTGTACAGGATATTTTAATATGGAAATAAGGGGGTGATTGAGGTGGTCTTCAACAGCAGATAGGCTTATTATACTGATTTCTTCCTTGGGCATCAGATTCAAAAAATACTTCAATATTGTGYAAAGACTGCACTTTGCTTTTCATTATGGAAATAACATCTATTTCTTATTAATCTAGTGCTTTTGGAGAAATGGAGTTTTTCTAATTATTCAAGAATGAAATGCTGCRGCTTATCATAATTTTGGTCAAGTAAATTCAATAGAAGTTTAAAAGAGTTAACATGATTAGTGCAAAGAAATGAACACAGAAGTCTACAAAGGACAAACTGCAAGAAGATAAACTGCCTTCTTTAAATTCAATTATTTCAATAGCTATATTCTTCAAGTATATTATTTCAGATATTTTGTGCCCTACCTGRCCAGCTGCCTGAATACTCAAAATAGCAACTCGGGTTTCGGGGTCCTTCTGAAACTGATTCACGAGGTGAATCCTCTCTGCAGAGGGAACACTCCCGTCTATTCGGATGTAGCGAACCTGAAACATTGTAACARACACAAAATGACATTTCCAGGGACTGTTTCCAGACCCAATCCTTCTCTGCCCCCCCAATAAAATAGGAAAAGGACTATTCTATTCCTACCATGGGAATCAGGATACATCAGCACTCTTTTGCCCTTTGATTTAAAATTAAGTCTCTATTAAAGAAGTGTAGACTTTTACTTTTGTAAACAAGGAATACAAAGATAGAATGAGCATGGGTTCTTGAAGTGGAATAGTACATAGAAGAATCTGGATTTTCTCTGACATTATTGATTAAAATTCCTAACAGTTAAAAAGAATAATAGAAAATACCAAAATCAGCCACTGCTCCATAGCAATAGTTAAGAGTCCATGACAAAATAAGGTGAAAGCTGTTGGCAAACATTTTTACTGCTTTGAATTAACCATTCGGGTGAGATGACAGTTTGCTTTGTCTACCATAAGCAGAGTGGTAGGAAAATGTAGAAAACAGCTGCCTACAACACATTAATAATAATAATAATAATAATAATAATAATAATAATAATAATAATAATAATAATAATAATAATAATAGTAATAATTAGTCATACCAGATACAAGTGTACATTATCCTTACAAGTGCAAGTTATTGCATTATCCTTAATGTACAAGTTTACATTATCCTTAAACACAACCCAATCCTTCAGAGCCACATGATCCCTTTTAATCCCGTGGCACTGATCCAAGTATATGTAAAATCCTTCCATTCCTGTACTTGTGTGCAGYTCTGCTGCACTGCTGATGGACATTTGTATGAGTGAAGTTAAATTCGTGTGCACATTTGTTAAGCCTTTACCTTGCTCTCTATCACTGCCTCTGTGCAGGCTTGCAGCATGCTCAGGTGATGGGCAAAGACRAGGAACTTCAGTTTGTCATTGTCAAGCATCATTTTGATGTAGTCCTTGACTGCTCCTGCCTGCAATAGGAGTGTTTTCATTAGTGACACACACAAAATATTCAAAAAGACAGTTTTTATTTTTATGTCTTTCAATTTCTCGTAACATAAAAAGGTAAATTTCCATATCTTTTGTTACCCATGTGAGAATTTTTCAAACACTGACATTGCTAGGAATCAAATGATTCAGATTTTGTTTAAAAAAAATACTACAATCTGATGTCTTTGAGAAACCTAACTTATTGCTTCAGAGAGAAAACCCAAACATTTATCTTCAAAAGATCATATAATTACATGGCACTTCTTCCAGATTAAGATGTAGATAAACCCCCTTTTAATTCACACATCATTATCTGATGTTTTAATCCACATGTGAGAAAAACAAACATATTTCAAACAGACAATGTAATATTTAATCAGAACTTCTTCATCCACATTCACATAAAGTCATATATCAAAAATGAAAGAATAATTTTGATACGTTCATGATACATAATAACAAAACATTGCTCTATTTAAGCATTCATAGCATTGATTCTTCTGTGCCAAATGTAACTTTCAGTATCTTTCACAAAAGCTATTTAAGCACTGATGACAGTTMATAACAAAATTTATCAGTAATTAACAGTTAATGCAATGCAAACTGCAGCCATCTTCAGATTTCTTTTTTTCATTGTAATCAGGTTCTGCCTATTCCACAAATACACAGGGCAAAGGAGAGTGTTTCTCCACGTCATGATTATAAAACAAACCAAATAACCTCATCTCATGTTCTGGCCAATAAAATCAATTTCATTCAGTTAAAAAYACACACTGGGTAATTTAGGGATATTAAGGAAAGACTTGCAGGCTCACCTTGGCAATGGCTGTTTCCTTATACATGCGTGTGATCAGACTCATCACTTGAGAMAAGTGGACCTCATTGGCATCTGAACTCAGATTTCTCATTAATTTCTCCCACTCTGCAAAARTGGCATTCAGATTCTAATTGGCAGAAGAGACCAGTGGTTAGATACMGAGTACAAAGTGTGTTCTACCTCAATAGGTACAATTCAAGGGTGAAATGTTTAGGAACTTTGGAGAACTCTATCAAATTTGGCTAAAAGTAACGGTAGGATTCAAAATCTAMGGGAAAAGAAGACAGAAAAGGAGATCATACCAGAATTAGAACAAATTTTATCATTGATAAAAAAATGCTATATTAGTGTTCTTTGTGCTATATTTTAAAAAGAATAAAAGCTACTGCGTTTTACATTCACAGTTTTTGTAATTACATATAAAACACATGCCATGTAAAATACATATCCATACATAGATACTCCCATTTACTAAAAAATGTCTTTTTAACAAAGTGGAAAATTTACCTTTGCTGCAGCTTGTGGGAGGTCGAATGGAATACGTTGCCTGACTTTGGGAGGCAACTGAGTTAGGACATCATTCTTCAATCTTCTGATCATTATTTCACTTAAAAGTTGATGTAGTTCCTCCAAGTTTGAAGCTCCTCTACAGTCCCATTGCCTTCTTTTACCAAAAAACCTGAAAATGATAAATGAGTATAGAGTGTAAACACAAGATCTTCCAAATTCAATACAAATCTTTAATGCATAATTAATTTTTAAAACACACTATTGGATATGAAAGAGTGCTTCAACTTCCCAGCAGCCAGCACTGCCTGCAGGAGTTACCACCCATCACCTCTACAGAATCCTTTATTTCCAGCTTCCCACACTTCCCTGTCCACAGGAAGCAGAAGTTTCCTGTGGTTTAATTCTGGAACAGAAGAGGTTTAATTCTGGAACTCCTGTTTCAATGGACTAATGAGAGGAATTGACCACCATGAGAATATTCTTTATTATATTACAGACAGGAAAGCCATCATGAAAACTRCAAATATCACCATCAATATTCCTTTCTTTTCCTTCCTAAGAATTCCTTCTYAGTTACTGCCAGAGACAGGAATTAAAGCTTAAGCTATCATCTTTAAAAGTAATACTATTTAATGWGCATGGTTAAATAGAGGAAGAAGGTTTAACATTAGGAAGCTAAAGGCTGAAAAGAGAAAGAATTATTAATTCAGTCTTCCTTATTCTGTCCTTGCTTTGCTGTTTTTGAGGAAGCTTTGCAGCAGGAACAGTYGCTTTTCTCCATCAGCATTGCCAAGAGACAATAAAACAATGAACATGACAGATTTTTCTGCCTTTGGAGAAAAGCCCAGGTAGCATTTTCCAGGGCCACAAGAGTGTGTTGCAAGCATGTAATTTTTATTTAGAAAACAAGCAAACAAACAAAAGGCCACAAACCCCGCCGCAATCACTTAGAGATTTTTAAGCCTTACTGACTTTTATCATGAGTGTTCTAATTAACTGAATTAGCTGACTGTAATCATTTAGGAAAGGGGCTGAAGRAGTCACTTCTGCACTGGTGAAGCAGGAATGGCACAGATGGAAGACAGCAACATCTTTTGCTCATATGCCTTCCTTGGTTTATTTATATGCCTGTCCTTATAAAGGCCTCCTTCCTCCACCTTCAGCACTGGGGATGTAACAGAAATGGCAGGCAAAATCTCACAGAAATATTTAGTACCTCATCTTTAAAACAGGTGTCTATGGACAYCTAAGTAAAAACCACCCACATTTTCAAAGAAAGTGCTGCATAAAATAATTTTATCAAGTTTATTACCACAGGATGTTTTCTTTCGGCCAAGYCATGAAGAAAAAGTTATTCATTGAAAGCTTGCCAAACCCTTAACTTGATTTTTATTACATTTATGGTATTCCAAAAATATATGATTGAGTAGCTAACCGTGCTGTACCCACGCGCACTTGTGGTGTGAAAATTACAGATGCATTCAGTCAAAACACCATGGAAAAAATAGCATTTTTCTGTCTGAAAATTAGACAGTGCTCTTCCATGTTATTTGAAGTTAAATGCTGATAAAGTGCATATGATGGAGGGAGAAAAACAAGTTTTATTATAATGAAACCATGTAATTATTACTGTAAAAATTAAATCTAAATGCTAAATAATTTAGCTGACAAAATCTGTTATTTTGAATACATGCAAAGTTGTAGATATGATTTTTTTAACTAAGACAGTCATSCTGTGAAATACAGAGACAAGTACTGGACTTTTTTCCCACCCAAGTGTGATGGGGTAGCAAAAAAAACCAGCATCTCATAATAAAGAAAGTTATAAATCATTACATGACCATGAGCTTAAGACTGAAAGGCAAGAACTCCAGTTTTGAAGGTAAAACCTCCACAACTCATAATAACAACAGTAMATATATAAACAATTTTACTTAACAGAATGCTGGCACTTAACTTTGTTTCAAACTTTAATAGCTTTAATTAATTACTTTAATCTGTGCCATCCATTTCCCAATCCTCTTTGATGGAGGAGTTGGTACCTGACCTTGGGTTTCCAAGCACGATGGTGTGATACAGCAGCAGAGGTACTGCCTATTGATTCTCTCACTTGGCATGACAAGAAAAATCAAAGACACTCATAAGAATGTAAATAAGCAAGTACAGTAATACCTGACACGAGCATCACAGTATTTTTTAGCATATTCATTCCAAGTTCCAAATCTTCTTGGAAACAGTGCCTCAATCTGCATGAAGAGCTGTATTAACAAGAAAAAATTAAAAATTGCTTGCAAATGTAAGACTATTCAGAAATAATTAAAACATTATTCTTGTGTWAAGTTTACATTTTAATATTTGCACAAAAACAGACATCTTGGGCCACATGCAAAACACATTCCTTAGGATAMATGAGTCTTCAGAGAGGAGAGTTGTGGGGAGCCCTCAAAGAACAAAGCACTCAGAGCACTGTACCAGCACTGACAGCTTGGAAAAGATTCATATTGGACAAGAAAACWTGGATGAGATGAAGTTATTCCTAAAAATGCAATTTTTATCATTTGCCAGCATGGGCTTCTGCAAAGCTTCAGTGCAGGTATTGCAAGAGAGGTCTGCTTCTTAAAAGACATGGAAAACATACTCAACTCTTAAGTTCTACTTCAAAAAATGGACAATATCAATATGGACCTGAAAATTCACTGCTTTTTTCCCTGCTGAGTAGCAGAAGGTAAATACCAGTTTAGATGACCTTAAACAGAAAGAATCCTACTTTACAAGCTATAATCCTGTCAAAGCTTTCTGGCTTCTGAGATAATTTTCTCTACACTTAAARACTTCATACAAAGATTCTGCTTATGATGCAGAACTGATTAAAGACGTACAATGCTTTTTATACTCTGCCTTAATTCTGAAGCATCAAATATTATTTATATAACTCTTCTAAGCTCCCTGAATACAAATCAGCTCCTATATTCCATTTTTTCCTCCTACATTTGATAAATAAAGGCAGTTGTCTTGGGCTCGGTATAAAACCCAAGTGGRTTTTTGTTACCTCTGTGCTCCTCCCTAATTCCATAAGCAGAACTTCCTGCAAATGAAAATCTGCCTTTCTGGATATGCAACAAGCACAGGCTATTTTTGTTGCACTTAAGTGGACATTAAAAATATTCAAAATATCAGTGATAAACCAAGGGCTTATTTTTCAGATGATTTAATAGAAGTTCTTGTCTACCAAAGACTCTCCTACCCAGAAGAAACAAACAGTTCTCTACTTAGGCTCTTTATTTCCTATTTCACCCAACAGTCTGTTACATGCAAGATTAATTTCTTACAAGAAAAACTGTCTCAAGTCATCTGTGCACAAGCTTGAAASAAGTTTGTAAAATCAACTCAAACAGGAAGTCATTGGTTGAGTTTCTWACACTTGTCCTTCCTAATGCAGTTGGTGCACTTTCTGATGTCATAATGCATGTAATTGTATATATTCAAAAATCCCACATAACTCTACATTTATTACTGACACCATCCTTAAAAAAAAAACCCAAAACAAACAAAACACAACATGGCAAATACCTCTTCAGGTCTTCCTAGAGCAGGAGTTCCAGTAAGAAGAACAGCTCTGAGAGCTTTCTGCACAATTGGCARTAAAATCTTGCTGCGGGTGGCATTTCTGGATTTCATATAGTGTGATTCATCAATCACAACTACCTTAAAGTTCTGCCTGTACAAAGTGTCTACCAAAGTCTCTGCATCAGATGTCAACAGCCCATACCCCAGAATTGTTACTTTGCTGGTTGATATTCTCCTGAAAGAGAAAATCCACAAGTTTTCTTAATAAGTTTTCCTTGTGGCAAAATGAATATAGCAAAGATATTATAAAAAACTAATTAGAGAAGGTATGCATGTCTCCTTTTGGATTGACTGACAAGTGGGCTGTCAGGCTAACAACTACAACTTTTGGTGTTTAAAACATCTCACACTTATCARTCACACACATTTCATAACCATTTTCAGGAGACAAACACTGCATTTCAAAGGAATTTCATTTATCTGGCTGCATTGCTTCACCCTGTGCTCCTTTCAGGGGTATMCCATAGGACAAATTCACTTTCTGGGCAAAAAGCTGGATGCAAAGAAAKAACTTCATTARAACCCAAACACCTGAAGTTATAATRTCTCTGTGCAAGYTTTCTACTGCTCTGGGTACAAGGAGTGCCCTCATCAGCAGCCTGAGAGGATCAATCAGACTTTCCCTGAGTATCTGGGAATTGTGAAAGCACTGAATCTCACCACCTGCAAAAAACATTGCTGTCAGAGCTGTTATCCAGCTTTTTTTCTCAAACAGAACTAGAAGAAAACAAAAAAAAAAACAAAACAAAAAAAACCCCAAAAAACCTGGAAGCAGGGAATCAACATGGCACAAGATGAAAAATTAGTATTTAATTGAAAATGAAYTTTTTATAACAAATATAAAGATATACAGGTCTAAAGCACAAATTGATTTTAAAATCACTAGAGAGCAGTGTGGCCCTTCAGGAGCAGCACAGGAGCTCTTAAAGCTGTTAGAGAAATAAGTCACCAGAAAGAGGGTCATAATTGATCTACCCATCTGTCAGACACCACTGCTCTGCTGGCATCATTTCTGTTTGTTCTTCAGTAGCAAGAGATCAAGAAACCAAGCAGGCTCAAGTTTCCTTGAGGATTTAAGAGGCAAAAGTAAATGCACCTAGACATTCATGCTCCAGGATATGGAGGAAGCAGTGGTTTGTTTGAGCACTGGCACTATGGGCACTGCAGGCTCTGGCTGTCTCTGAACAGAAAAAGGTAGCAACCCAGAAAGCAAGAATTCCCCTTACCCCCCTTCTGAAGGGTAAATTAAAAAAATACATAAATAGATTTATTTATTTTAGAGGAAACAATTTAGTCAAGAAACATCCATTTTAAATTTTTTTCAGRAATTTTAAGAACCTAAGTTGATGCCTAAGGATATTTAAACCTGCCTTAACCAAGAAGTTCAACATCACTCAAGCAGTAAATTTAATTCCTCAAGCTTTGAAGAAAATCCAGGTATTAAACTGAAAGGAATCAAAGCTAAACATACAGGAAGCAGAATTTAACAAAATGCTAAACCAAGTTGGGCAGCTGTATTTCTGCATTTTCTTGCAAATGCATAAAACACTTTTTAATGTTAAACTATTAATTAGTTCAACAGCAACCTCACTTACAGCTAGGAAGCCTCCAGGGAGTTAAATGAACAGAAACCCAAGTTTTCACCTTTCCTTGTTTTTGAATAAGACTAAATAATAATGGTTAAGGTCTATTGCTTTAAAAAAACTTAAAAAATAAAAGAACAGAATTTCATTTGCCATTTAAATTTCCCATCATTTCCCCTACTCCACATTTCCCCTTTCTGCATTTGGCACTATAGACATTGAGTGTTTTTTAGCTAAATAGCTTTGAAAAAAGAAGATAATTCTAGTTCCCATATTCCTATGATAGTCAAAACTTAAGTTTATCAGTAGGAATTATCCTTCAATGACGCTTTCAAAATGMATTTTCAGTTGGATTTCTGTGGTTACCAGGAAGGCTCCAAGCAGCACATCTTGGCAGTCAAGTCACTCTCTGACACTCCCAGGAAACAAGAAGATCAGTTTCCCTCACACCAAAGTTTTAGAACAACATCTAAACATTCCCATATAATCAACCAAGTCATTTACAGTAAAGCAGACTAAAAAACACCCTTGCAATTCAGGGTAATAGGAGAGTTATCCTAATAACACCCAAGACATAGCCTCTCTGATGAATTCATGCTATTAAGTCTAAAGATAGAAAGCACAGAGCATGATGACCTTTTCAGTTATTTAGGGATTACACATTCAAACTTACAAATTTTCTCSCTGTGCTAAATAGAATTTTAACAGTAATTACTTCCTTATTTTGTAATATACACCAGAAGTTCTCCAAAAATGTTTTACAGAAGCTAATGAATTCATCAGAGTTGAGAAATAACACTGTATGTTCMATTTGAGACACACTGAAGTAATCTGATTTTCATCAGACAAGCATTTGCTTCTTTGCAAAAAVCAGATCTCTCAACTTCAGAGAAAATGAGTAACTACTGTAATATAGTAMCAGAAAACTGGGAGGAGTGGTTGATATCCCAGAGCRTGTATCTGATAGCCCAGAGGGTAATGAGCAAGCTTTTCCACAGAAGAATAACAAATTTTACTCACCCAATATCAATTTTGTTCTGAATGATGGTAATGTCATCTGGAGACAGTTCTGGAATCCACTTCTCCAGTTCATCCACCCAAGGGTATCTCAGAGAGGAAGGCACYACAATTAAGAGAGGCCATTCATTTTTATAGTAATATGAAATGGCAATTGCTTGAATTGTTTTTCCTAGCCCCATCTGGGAAAAGAAAAGGAAAGAACAACATTAAAAAACAGAAGTTTCTGCTCAGAAAGCATATTCCATTCAGAAGAGCCCAAAAGAATTTGCAAAGACAGAACCAAATAAAAGAAACCAAGTCAAAGACCTACTTTTACAGTATGTGTTTAATTATCACTTTGTTACACTGATCATTTTCCATGAAACAAGATGTTTCTGGTTAAATGGATTCATACATGTGTTATATCTGGTTAGCTCATCAAATAAAAAGAAGCACTTCCATTTGTTTCAGAAGATTTTCAGTTCAGGGTCTTAATAGGATAGATTAAAGAGATCAAACTCTTTAACTTGTTAAGCTATCAACAATATTTTTAAAATATGCAAAGGAAAGAAAAATATAGGATGCATTCTTACAATAAAAACAACAACTTTGTCCTTAATAACACMGGCAAGTGAAGAACAAAGACCTGTGTGAAGAGCTCTGTGGG
The DNA here is from genome assembly GCF_030028575.1 of Malurus melanocephalus. Classification (NCBI taxonomy): domain Eukaryota; kingdom Metazoa; phylum Chordata; class Aves; order Passeriformes; family Maluridae; genus Malurus; species Malurus melanocephalus. The sequence continues at coordinate 1,938,268 of NW_026623299.1, forward strand.
TCAACAAAAAGAAACTACTGCYCTGATTCACCAGAGCTGATGGTTTCCCTTTGGCCTGTAACACAGATGAGAAAGGCCACATAGTGAGAATTCAGATGTACAAACAAGGGGAGGAKTCAACACACAGATTTCTATTTAACAGGAAAGAACTTGCTTCATATTGTCAAGGTGGGAACGCTTCCATATGTGAATAATCATGGCAACAGATGATTGTAAGATTCAGAATTTAGGGTTTTGTCTAAAAAATACTAAGATTTTGTCAGAGAATGAAGCATTTTCTCCATTTGTTCACATGACAAGAGAGAGTTCCCAACTCCAGTTAAACATCAAAGCAGAGACTGGCCTTAAAATACTCTCTGCAGGTTTTCCATGGAGTCCAATGGATATCTGAGCTGATTTGCTGCCATCTAACTACTCCCAGTAGTGAGACATAAAACAACAATTTACATATTCAATATTGAGTGTAAAGGGACTGATGTAATGATATAAAGACAGACTTCCCAAGTACAGAAGAAAACATAATGGATTTTTCTACTGTTACTAGAAAGAGAAATAACTGGAGAGCTATTGTGATACTCTATTTTCATTCCAAATTGCCAAGTTTTTACTGAAATTTTCCTGCAAGCTCCCCTTGTATCACAGTAGTTCTTAGGCCAGCTGGAAACAAATCCAAGTGAAAAAAACCMAMMAAAWWAMMATTAAKTTTTAGTTTGCTGCCATGATTGTCTCCCTAACTCAGGCTGTGCAGTCCCTGGTGATAATCCWGGCACTGAGTTGAAATGAGTTTGGAATAAACCAGGTGTCTTGGCATCAGCACACCCATGGCTGGATCYAGATCCCACAGAGCTGATCACCAGGCTAGGTCACAAGAATGTGAGAGTCCAGAAAAACTGTAAAAAATACTGTGGACTTGTCTTTTGATATCAACTCTTTTTTCTACATCATGGAAATGGATGACAGAGAAAAGCTGAAATTTTCGGGGAAAAACATTATCTACCCTCACTCTGAGAAAAAACTGAAACAATATTTGTAGAAAGCCTTTCAAAAAACACTGGTATTATCTTACTTTAATCCTTGCATAGTTACACAGTCCAGGGATATGTACAGCAATTCTCTGATCTTGAGTTTTCCTCCATAACTTCTTTTTGCATACAAGCTTACAATGCTGATGTTTTCTTTACCAACTTTTTATAATTTTAGAGAAGGTCAAAAAGCACCAGATACACATCACTGCCCAATACTTCCTCCAGTGCCACACCTATTGTCATTACAAAAGATACATTATTTATTTTGAATAAATGTATCTTCCACGACTTTTTATTGCTAACATAATTATGCACAGTTCATTTTCTAATTYAAGGAGGGAAATAAACTGTTGTAATAAAAAAATAGCTACTGCTGATACTTTGATATTTCCCAAGCTTCCCTTTTYTCTTCCCCTGAATACTTCTGTATTCTCCACAGTTTCCAGATATTTCACATTCTATGCCAAGATAGTTTATCTCCAGATGTAATGAGATTTTTATAGTATGAAGAGATGCTTAAATCCCAATAATCCATCTCCCTCTCCCTCCTGGTATATCAAGAAAACCCAAATTAGAATTGGGAGACCATAGCAATTCTCTTTTTCAGAAAGGTTTTATACTGACAACACATCAAGAACATTATTACAGAAATGTTTCATCTGTGGGAAGAAATGCTGGAWTCAGATTTCCCTAATATAGAATATAATAGATATTTTCAAATGTATGGATGCAATGAGTTTCACTATTACTACTACCAAATTCATCTTTGGAAACCATATCTGTTAAAAATCTCTTTGGGCCAGGAATTTTTAACAATCCATTAAAATAGATAGCTATGCAATTATAAAGAACTTTAAAAAAAACCAACTGAGTCAGTACTTTTTAGATGTAACAATACAGGAGATTTAACCTACAATTAAAAGTAACCTTTTAAGTTTTCTCAAGGATTCTTCTAAACGTCTGTCAGGTTTTAATATTTTCCTCACCTAGGTATTTTCAGGATATCTGCTGACTATCACAGGGATTAGRCTTCTTTCATTACCAGCCTTTCTGCCCACACCTCTCAAACAAAAAAAGTTATATCTGCACAAAGTGCATTAACACCAGAGAAAACGGTGTTAGGGGAACAGAAGCATCACTTACCTCATCAGCAATCATACACCTAAGTAAGAAAAAAAAAAATGGGGGAAGGGGGAAGGAGGGAAAGCAAAAATTAATACTAAATATAATACATAAACTGATKGTCACAAATTGTTTATTATAAATTTAAATTCTGGATTTACTGAACCAATGAAAGGAAAAAAGGTGACTTCATTCCTCCAGATATCACCCACAAAAAGTGAATTTGGAATGAAYGTGAAAATAAATATACCAATTATTCTAAAAATGTATATTCCATTTGCTGGCATTACCRCAGAACTTGCAATTGCAAAACTGAATTGCTGCTTAGGTCGAGGGATAGATTAATTGTAATCATAAGAGACACTTCCAAGGCAAGAAGAGCATCTTCATTTTCTTTTAWCTTTCAGAAGCAGCAATGTTTTTGCTGCTTCATGATTAAGGATTRTTTATATGTCAGAGTGATTTTAAAAATGTGCTTTCCAGAGCTGTCACATTTGTTTTGAAATAGAAGCAGACACTCCCTCTCCCCCAGCAATTGTACCAGCTAAAGTATTAGAAAATGAATTTGATCTTTTGCCCATTTTGGAGTCACTTGGCAATGTCACTCTGTATAAAGACAATGACAACTCTAAGTCCCCAGTCATAAATAGTAAATTCTGTTCAGCATATTCACATTTTGTAAACATTAAATGCCATTTTTGACTTGAATTTCTTAAAGGAATTTTATGCATTTTGTGATTCTATACGTACACACTGCACCTTGCAACTCAAATATAATGTTCCTTCCAAGAAAAAAAGGGAAAAATCTTCAGGTCTTAGTGACTTTAACAAAATTTAACACAAGATATAAGCATTCTGTATTTCCATRCAGAAAAATCTTTCCAAGTAATACAGTACTCTTTAGTGGTAGATACTCTGAAATTAGTGTAGCTGGCCAGAAAAACATAAAATGTTTGATGCTTTCAGAAACACAGTATACTGCTGTGTGCTCATTCTGCCTGCCAGTAGAAATTCCAGTGTCTACCAATTTCATCCACTTCCCCCWACTGAGGTAAAAAATGAATTAAAAATTCATTCTTATACAATTTCATTTTTTATAAGTAACAAACYATCTACTTGCAATTGCTTTGCAACTTCACCACCCAGCTGTTARGGATTGAGCAATGAAAACAAAGGAAGAAAATACAATAAAACAAAGCTCCCAAATCTGCACAGATTTACAAAGGAAAAAAAGACAGGAAAAGAATTATTTTTAGTGGCAACTCATGGTTGTGAAGACTTAATGTCTGTGATTTGCAGCTGGGCAAAGACATTTATTTGCAGACAACTAACACACAATTTTAACTTAAAAATAATGCCARTTTTTACTCAAATACTGATTTTTCCCCCCAATTGTTAATTGTTAATTAAGCAATTGTTAATTGCTTAAACTGAAGTTTACAAAACAAGTCCTTTTTTTTCCCCACAGATTCTTTGAGACCAACTGCYTTCAGTACATTAATCATGTTTTTTAAAACCAGCTTGAGGCCTGAAATCAATTGGAATGCACAATAACCTACTGTTGCAGTAGTACTTCTTACACACATGCAGCAAATGAGTAAGACTACAACTAACAGCTACAGAGCAAAGACATCTCAAGAATAAACCACAGACCATTCTTCAACAAAAAAGATTATTTATKAAAAGAATATCAGAGCAGAACAAATAAGAGCAATAACCAAGTAGCATCTGGTAGCAAGAAAATGTGGTAAAGAGGACAGGAATAAAAGTGTTCCTTGCCAGATTCTGCTGACAAATACAGTATTTCTCAGCAAATCAACCTAAATTTTAGTAGAATTGCATAAATACTGAGATGTTAATTATGCCATTTTAWATGCATAAATAGTGAAATGTTAATAATACGAGTTCAGACACACACAAAACAGGGTAAGAATAGGTATGATCATATTGCACTGGCCTTTGGCATAGGTGAACTATTTGGACTCTCCTTTCTTTCAGGATAACAAGTAAAAATGAAGAAATTCAGGGTGATTTACTCTGACAAATGGCTCTGACAATTAGAAGCTGAATACAAATAAAAAATCCCAACTTTAAAAATATGTCAACCACATGAACACTTTTTCCATAAAGCTAGATTTCTTCATTAGGCTTAACTGTAGCCACTTAAACATTGATGACTTTATCTGCTGACAAATAAGGAAATGTTCTTTTTTTCTTTTTGCACTCARTATCTTTGGTGCTATGGAGTATCTCCTGTTTACAAGAATATTAACTTTCACTTAATATATCCTAAGWGAAACTTCTTATGCAGCAGCAACAAAGTTGATGACTTTTAAGTATTTATAGAAACTCATCATTTTGTTGCTGGTAAATGAARGGAAGTACAAAGTAGCTGCCATCACTTTACCCACAATTTCTCTGCTAAGAGGGGTTAAGTGATCAACACAGTTTTATGCTCCTCATTTCTGCAGTACCAACACAAACAAAGCCACAGAAACACCCCTATGTTTGAAAGCTGTCTATCCATAGTGATATTTTGCTAGTGATATTCACTCTCTTCCCCTGCCCAATGCTGAATTTGCTTTGTCAGAAACAGGTGGGATTTTCTTCCTGTACTTGCAATCCATCCATTTTTCAGCACTTAAAATTTGACCAGACACRTCACAGATTGAGATCAAACAAGTACACTAAACTGATTTTAAAGCTCCAGCAGAGCTATCTGAATGTGTAAAGTCCTCTGTGATTATRCAGTCAGTGACATGAATCACTGCTTGGATCCACACTGCTCATACTCACATYCCTGAAGTGATACAGTTTTTTAGTTGCTAATTTATGCCAATTAATTAACATTATTGACACTCACACTTGATAAAATTTTCACATGGCACACAAGATTGAGTTTATGACACAGGTAGAAGTTAATAAAACTAAGTGGAAATGGAGGATATTCAAATCATTTTATAATGCATTTCAAAGCATTCATCTGTGTAGCTTTCACAGCTTTAAAATAAGAATCCTAAAATTGCCTGCTTAATGTAATTACAAAATATAAGAAGTCCGAATTCTTTTCACTAGATTCTAGGGCAATGAATGACAGCTTATATTACTGAGAGAATAATCATCAAATGTTCCCAGTTTACATTCAATTAGATTTGAAGTGTCAAGAACTTCCCCAACTTTATAATCCACATCACACAGAACTTACAAGATAYCTAATAGTTAGTTGCAGTAAGCTGCTAAAAAGCAATACTTTACATCATCTTAAAAATATGCAGCCTCTATTTAAAACAAACTTCAGTATGTTCTATATTATTGCAGTCAGACAAGCTGCCAACATGGACATAAAGGTTCCATGCTGTCAAAGCAGAAGAAACAGATCTTCAGCTACACTGAAGGGACAAATATGTATTTTTGTTTCACATATTTTGACTGCAAGAAGACAGACTTCTTGTTCTCTGAAGTTCAATTAGTCATTTCCTCTCAACTGGTAGTTACCCAATCTGAGCTTCATCATTCATATCCCATCTGTTCATATGACACCTTAATAATAGCTCTATCCAAGAATATAAATCAGAGCTATGATACGCAGATTCATATCCTGTTATAAGCTCAGCCCACATGGTCAAAAGTTTCAGAAAAGCATGGAAAAAAATCATTTGAGATATCTCAGTTGCACTTACTCTCAGCAGCAAAGTCCAACCGTACAAAARGCACCAGTCACTTGCAAATTCTTTCAGATTCTTTCCTACCTAATCTTCAAATGTTTCCCTTCTTCAGAGCGAATCCTGTGGCTTGTGTTTGAATCTCWGTCCATTCAWCAAGGAAATCTGCTATTTTTTCCWAGCAGAAAGCAGCAGAATCTCATTGGGAKGCACTGCACATGCAGCTACAACCTTCCTACTATTCCTAACCCTTTTGCAGTGTAGGTTAGCAATGGCCTTTGGACACAGTAGATCTTTCATAAATAGAAGGCAATCATAGTTTGGGTCTCCACTGGGCTTTAACAGCCCAGGCATTTTGAGGTGTATTAGCTTGAAGATAAAACTGCATTCTTCTTTAGCAAGCAAACACCAAGAGCTTTGTGTGAGGAGGTACCCTGAACACACCTGCAGAGAGCAAGGTCTGCTGTGCTGGTTCACCCCAGGTGAACAGAACATTACTGCTGTTCAGTAAAGAGAACAAATGCAAGCACCTGAGGTTGCACACAAACCCCAGCTTGCTTCTGGATGTAGAGAATCCCATCACTGAAGGGACTACACAAAGCTGGATGAGTCAGAACCCCAGAACCAGACTTTCAGCACTGTCAGAATAGGCTTGTAAAGGTATCAAGCATCAAGCAAAGGTACATTTACACAACTTTACTACCTAAGCAAACCTTGAAGAGAAACCTGAAGTAACCAAAAAAACAGGCGAAGGAACTAAGAAAGAAACCCAAAACTGAGCCCTCAGGAAGCATTGCCTCTAAAAGGACAGAAAGAATAATTTTTCAAACCTSAAAAAACACAGAAAGAGTTCCTGGTTGTGTTGATGTCAAGAAGATTGGAATCAACTTTGYAAAGCAGAAGGACAAGCAGATCTTTAAAATTTTATGCAGATGAGTTCTTTGGAGGAACAGAAGGAAACTGAGGCTAAGCTCATGTGGCATATGTCACAGAGCCACACAAAAATAGTGTGCATCAGAAGGAGGCTAATGCTAACACAGTTTTATAAAATGCATTTCAGGGAAGAACAAACATTTAAATGAAAATAATTTCTATTTCTGTGTGCCTGGGTTACATTCAGGTCACCCTTTTCAAAATGTCAGCACTATTAACCATGCAAACAATAGAGCTGAAGTTTCTTATATTAATGACGGCTACTGCAGTAAGGTATTTTTGTAAAGAGAAAGAACCTCATTTTGAGCTTTGCTCTTGAAGGAATATTGATTAACAACACACTGGAATTAAGGTCTGTACAACCAAGGYTCCTACCAAGTCAAACAGCTGGTGTTAGAGGTTTCTTGTAACTATAGAAATATTTGCAATAACATTCTCTCTAGAGAGTTGTGCTTCCTTACACGGTAGGCTACAAACTAAAGGGGTGCAGCAATCCAATACATCTGYTGCTTGCTTGTAGGGATAATTTAACTTCTTGATTGATTTTCAGCAGCTATTTATCCAGAAAAAAACCCACTTAGAATTGCAGGTAGCTTTTTCAGAACAAATTCCTTCCCTTTAAAATGCATTTTCCAAGGCAAACAGTGAAAGCAGTAGCACTTCATTTTTTAAAACACTGAAAAATTTTGTTACTACTCAAGCAAATTAAAGCTGTTTTTTGTTAATGCAGGCTTTGGAACATGTTGTACAGAGGAAGCTCGAGTCTTTCTTTCACTGGTGTGGGTGTCCTGATATTCTTGGGATTCTCACCTACTCATGTGAGTCAGTTTTATATAACGCTACAACATATAATTTACCTCCTACTCACAAGCCAACACTTCAGCACTAACATCTTAACCAAGGGTTATTTAAGGAATCTGAACTTAGAACATTTTTATATAAAACTGCGCAAGCAACCATTACATTTGTGTGTCAGTAATCACAGCACACAGTCCTAAAACTAGAACAAAGAGAGCTGACTCCCTTGCAAAAATAATCAAGGGTGTTTCACCARAAATAGTGCTCCAGAATATGGAAGATAGATCTTACCCTTGCTCCTGAACTACACTAGGTATTTAAAAAAAACCTAATTAAAAAAACCCCAACCTTTGATCTAACATCAAATGCACTAAATTGCTACATCTGCATTGTTAATGAACCTGAAAAGAARAGTAGAGGAGAACAGTTGTGGTGTCTTATGCTTTTCTCAAATACTCCTCAACATGTGACTGCAAAACCCACCTAAAATGTTTTATTAATATTAGAAAGTTCTCAGACCACATACTCTGGYATTTTAGCTTTGGCAAAGATGTGTGGAATAACACATAACAAAGTGGTTAAGTTGAAGGCTAAGCTCAGACACAYCAACAGGTTTTCAGAGAATATCAAAGGAACTCTGAACTGAGAAAAACCTCCAGCCAAGTACATATCCAACAGTGATAGTGAAAACTCTTTACCTGTTAAGTTGCTGGCTTCAGAAACAAATGGGTTCACCAGCTGACTCAATGCAAGAAGACAGAATAACGTCAASTAGCTTCAAGTACTGATAAACTAGGCTGCAAATGTTAACYCTGCTGTTAACTRACATGACTGAAATACCTGTGAGCAACAGCAGGTCCTCCTTAGTATGCAGTCTAATGGCTTGCAATGAAATATAGATACWTAGCACTTCTTTCCTAACAAATTCTGCATTCCCTGGTGATCTGGGGCAGTACAGATCTTGTGCCTGTGTTCTTCCTCCCCTTCCATGAAGTCRGTCAGAGTGTGACTCAAACTTGTTTAAGACCTTACGCCTATTCACTCTCATTAAAGCAACTCGTCTCACACTCAGAMCTGCTCCCTCCCATTTGTCCTCTCCCCCTGGTGCTTGTGGTTAAACACACCAACTTCTCTTTGTGGATCCCCACACTGTAAAATTTCTCTGCACACAGCTAACACTAATTCATTTCCTCTTTCCCCTCCCTCTATCACTGCTGACAACCTATKACCTACACTTGTGGTCTTTATATCTCTTGGCTCTCCTCCTTCATTCTAACAAATTGTACCCTGCATTTCTAAAATCTGTATTTTCTGCTCTGCTCCTGCTGCCACAAGTCCACATTTAAACCAGGTAAACTATCATATTGCTACCACTGGATTTTTTTCTGTTCTTAAGTCTTCTTTTATTCTTTTTCACCCCACACAGGTCCTCTCCTGAATTATATCCTACATTCACTTACTGACAATGCATTTTTTTGTTCTATTTGAATTGCTTCCCAGTTCCTACAGTATCCCTTCCAAACAAGCTTCCCTGGCTATGAAAGCTCTGCAGAATTTGGCTCAGTTTCTCATTCATACTTCCTGCATCTGAACCTCATTCTGTGAGCTAGCATCTTCATTTATTCATCTCTCTCCTCCTTGGCACTTCTCAAATGTGAAATGTACTCTGAATCATTACAAACCAACGTCTTCAAAAAAAACGAAACCTTTCTTCAACTCTCAGAGATAGCTGAAATGTATTAACTATTTGATTCTCTCCATATTCACTAAATAGCCATCCCATTCCTTTTCTCCAGASATTGCTTCTGTGCTTTGTTCTCTAAGACTGGAAGCAACTGCTCACTTGTTATAATGCAGGCTTAAGGACCCAAAATTTATCACAAAATTATAATAATTTTATGCATCTGAGTTGCTGCATATATTGGAATAAAAGACGATTTCTTTTTTACTCTAGCAAAAGACTTATGCCTTGTTTCAAACAGCTCTTTCAGGATATMTAACCACAAACTACTGAGACTAGAGGACAGAAATAATGAAAAGAGTTACAATTCTTTTTGTTCCAATCTGATCTCTGATCTGAAGMTCTACAAATAATGGAGACACTTGTGGATGCTGCAAGCCATCAAGTACAAATTAAAAAAAAAAGAAACATTTAAAGAAATATTCCTAGACATGATTTTCAAAAAACCTCAAATGTGAGGGTAATTTCTTTTTCTAACATGCAAATTTAAGTGATTTGGCTTTTACTGAAGTCAGTGTGACAAAACCAGAGAGGATAAGTAGATTTCCAAAGAGAGCATAATTAACTTCATCTTGTCTCTGCAAAGTTCTCATCTTCATGTTGAACTCTGAACCCTCCATCTTGAGATCAAATTGGTCATGAGTTGGGTTTAATTACCAAATTCAAATTAACTCTGGACTCACAGAAATGATACTATAAAATCTGGAGTCACTAAAGGATATTGTTTGGTGCTTACATCACTTGTACATCCTTTGCTTCAGCAATCTAAGAATGAAATAGCAAAAATGCTCACTAAGATTTTCAGCAACATATTAAGCACAAAATGGCCCAATACAAATACAACCTGAAGAYAAATTCTTTTTACAGTTGTTCTAGATAAATACTAGTAATTATCAGTATAAATATTCATATCAGCATAAATACTGATAATACACTGATAATTATCAAACAGCTATAGCTCCACAAAAAAGCAACTCATCAAATATTTCTGTTACATTTTTCTTCCTTAAGAAATTAATGGCCAATGTTTTCACTGTGTAAATGAAACTATGTACTTCTTGTTTAAGTTAGACTAAGATATTCAGTAAACTAAGACTGTGGTGTTGTGAAGTTCTATAACAGAGATGAAAACAGTAAAGTAAAATTCAACTGAAAATAATGATGCCTTATCTACCAGAAGAGAAATACTAAGAAATAATACTGGTAAAATATTTTTGTAAGTGTACCTTTAAACTATGCAGCTGATCCTGAAAAAAAAAATTAGACAATAGTAAAAAGCAATCTGCCTTGCATTTCATCACAACATCGACCTGCAGAAACCTCTGGCCTTTCAAAAAAGGACAGAAAAATTAGATATAGACAGTAAGAGATATGTAGACATGCAACTAGACTTAGTGCTTCAAAATGGAATTGAAAGACCAATCTATTTTCTTATTCATAGCTACTATSAAAGATAAGAAACTGAAGAATAGAAATACACTGAAAGTGCAAATCAATCAGTAATCATGGATCCAAAATAGTAAAGATAAAAGCAAAATAAAACAAAAGCTCTGGTAATTTAAAAAGGCAATACAAGACAGAAAGCAACTATTGCATTGGACAGAAGGAGAAAGAAAGATTAATGGACAAYATAAAACCCAGAAGCAAACTCAGTAATAATGACAAAAATAAGAGTGAAAGTGAAAAATAGTTATAGRAAAGTGTAAGACAAAAGGGCCTACTGCTCTAACACAAACTGAAATGTGCATGGAAGTACATTGACTGAACRTATTGTCTCTTATTCTATCAGCTTCCAAAATCTACAACTGTAACTCCTTTAGACACCCAACTCAAATGGAAATTATACCTTTCATACTACTCAATGGATAATACATCCTCCAAAGTTAAAGAACTTTTTGTAGAAATTTGCGTAAGAATTTAAATAGGAATTGTATCAGAAATTCCTCACCCTACAAAGGGAATTCTAAACATTTCTATTTGCTTCCTGCCTAAGCACTGTCATTTCTATGGTCCTGCTACTAAAACCTCAGCAGACTGTATGTATTGTGCCTTTCCAGGGAAAAATCTTTCAGCTGTGTCAAGGAAATTTTTATTTGAATCTTTGATTTTTTGGTTTACTTTGAGGGTGGGAGAGGGGAATTAATTTCTAMAAAGACTGATAATCTTAGGAATAAAATTATTCTCTTATAAAAGAATTAACTATGTGCTCCTCCTGTGTAGCTTGCTAGAGATCAGAACATAGTCAAAAGTACTATTTTGAAATGCAGGCAACTGATTCAGTATTATAACAGAAGACATTCACACACCATTGTCTAATGATTTCTCTGCCATAACGGTTCTCTGTAGCCTATTATCCAAAAAAATTAAACATGATACAACTTTTTCTTACTCTAGAAAGGAACTGCCTAATAAAACTATTACCCTGTCATTAAAAATGATAGCTCTTAATGGCAGACATGAACTCTGCATATCCTGATATTGCCATCTAAGGTCATCCACTTTTTTTACTGTGTCTAACAACATTAAGCCAACATGTAAGGGAAAATAAAAATCACATGCTCCTGAATATGTAAGTTAATGTATTACCACTCAAGCTTACAAAGAAAAAAGATCATGCCAGTAAAACAATTTGAGCATATAATTATAATGGAAAAGCTTGTTTCATGGGTGGTAAATACCTCCAAGTCCTCTTTTGCATCCAGCTTAAACAAATTATTCTGCCAACACAGCTAGAAAGAAATATATCTTTGTGTCTGAAGGCATCTTTTACAGATAKCATCTACAAGACAAGCAATGCTAAATAATGATGTTTGCAAATCACATGCTGACAGATTTTATTACCAAACTTGATAAAGCATTTAGTGATATCCAGTAGCATGAGAGCTAAATTTCAAACAACAGCATGCCTCTTTTACAGTGTATTCAGGTGAACAAATGGTTTGTATTACTACACAGACATCACACACTTTTGTAAAGAGAGGATATAAAACAATAATAYGTGGTAAAAAGAACTGTAACTTTCCAAGTAGGTCATTAGCAGCAGTTAAAAATCAATAATACTCAAAGAGAGATGTGAGCTCAAATGAGATTGATTACAATCCTTATCAGTACTATTGAGTCATTGCCCATATATCTCTGCATCTCACATGTATTACCCAGGCTTCTACCACTTTGGGAGAGTTTTCTGCTTCAACATTGCCACCTCTTCACCAACACCTGGTGACCCCTCAGTTCCACCCTGAGTTCTTAGGAAACAGGGATTTATCCATATCTGCCCAAATCATGACTAATAAGCAGCAGAGAGCAGAAAATTGCTCACTCTCACCTCCCAACAGCACACACACATCTGACCCCAAAAACCTTCAGTATTTGCTAAGCCTATTGCTAACAGGCCACATTCCTCAAAAGGACAAGTTTGTTGGATTTTATTTTAAAGGCACTTTAGAGCGCACACAAATAAATAAATAAGTATTATTGATGTTTTTAAAAGTTATTTACACCTTTACAGAAAGAAAACCATAAAAATAAAATAGTCTTCATGGACATAATTTGTGTGCACCTACCTTTTGTGCACATTAATGTTTGAGGCTACAAATAAAGACTATATATTGTATCTATCCCTAGGCAGCCATTYCAAAGCACATTTCTGAAAAATAATCTTTAGTAAGGAGTAAGCAGCCAGTCATTTACCTTTAAGGCATGTTTGTGAGATAAAAGGTACCTTAGCTTATGTTGAATCATAACTGTCTTGCTGGCTGTAGAATTGTCATTTCCTAGAAAAGTGTTAGGCAGTCTCTGTTAGACGAGATAATGCCTTTGGAACAGCTACTAGAATTCTTTGATACAGTTAGTAATGAATCAAAAGCACAAAATTCAACAGCATGTTTATTTTATGCTTTAGGAACAGACAAGGAAATTAATAGCTTACTCCCACCCTCTTCCATGCAAAAAATAAAAGTTTGTTCTAATAAGAAGTCCCTTTTCATGCTGGGTGCTTGTCTATTCTAAGATGATATTAATTGAATCTCTTGGGCCAACGACAGAGCAGTTGCACTACACCAGTTTCCAACCACTATAGCAAAGCATGGATTAAGTGATGACTGAAGAGACTGCATAGCCTAGGGGGAGAAGAAAGATGAGCAGAAAGGCACATATTGCTCACTTCAAGTCCTATGCTTATATATTTTTAAAACTAGAAAAGACATTTCTACAGAGAAGCACCAGACCTTGCTGAAATATACCACTGGGGATCCTGAGAGGTTTAAATCATCATGGAGTACACAAAAGGGAAAGACTTATGTGAGGGAAGGGCTGACAAACTAATAAGAAAATTCAGCTACAAGCACCAGAGACTCTTGTCCTCTGTTTTGAGACAGGAAGAGAAACAGATCTTCATGAGCAAGGGACAGATTTAAAAAATACTCTTTGGGAAAGTTTGRCTTAACACATTTTACTTTAGATAGAAGTTGGCAGAGAGTGTGCACACAATTCCTCAATTTGACCCAGTTTACACAAAGAATTTGCTGTGCCAAGGAATAAGATTTCTTGCAATCATGATGAACATTTCTTCATATGCATGCCACATGAAAACCTTCAGTGCTGTGTTATGCAAAACTCTTCTTAGTGAAAGATTTAAAGAGAAAACCTAACATAAACCCATAACCCTAACGAAAAAAATAAAATTCCCTCCTTGAAAAAGTCATTAGACTAGGTATTCCAAGCYTTTTTAGATACTTACTGCAGGCAATTGTTACTACTTCAACAAAAGAAGAAAGAAACATCTGATAAAAATTTATCCAGTCCTACAGTTAAGCTGCTTACAAGGTACCTCTATACAATAAAGATTATGCCACTTTCAAATACATCCATTARCCCAAACTAATTAAAGGTGTGTAGTTCAATTGTAATGACTTCTGTTATTTTACTATTTGTATACACAAATACACACCTCAATTGCATACTCAACAGCAGCCAAGAGCTTTGGATTTACTAAATTCAACTTGAACATAGGATTTGCTGTCTCTTCTGCCAAAGTCTTAGCTCTCTATTAAAAGAATATCCACCCATTCTCAGTCTGTGCAGCAAGAAAGTGCCTGATATGACTGGTGATCACAGAGCAGTTAATGCCAATTCAGCATAAAGCATATAAAATCTCCAGCTCTCATGTGAATGGCTGGACTCATCTTTCTATTCTGCCACTGAAACTGGCAGTATTAAACAGATGGTTTGCTCATTCCCTGAGACAGCARTGTTAAAGGTTTTTGGCTAAAGGACTAGAATCAAACATAAAAATTCTGAGGAAATTTTAACTGATTGAAAGTTCCATGTGATTGCAAGAACAGATGATAAATAYTTCCTTTCCAATTTTTCACCTTCAGAGGAAAAGATACTAATTTCTTTTCTCCTGAAAATACTCACAAACATGAGCAAGCAACCCCCTAAGCCTTTGATTCTCAGCAAGATGCTGAAATAATCAGGAACTAATTTCATCTGTCTTTCCCACACAGGCTACAGTAATTCCATTTGTGCCAGACCTCCCAAACATCATTTCTTTCCTAAACAACAGCATACAGTAGTTTCACAGCTTTAGGCTGCAATTGCTCACATTGCCAAAAAATTATAAATGTGGAAATAGCATTTCACCACCTCCTTTTTGTCTCTGTAACTCAATAACAAGCTCTTACTCAGCAAAATAYTTCCAGCCTCTGCTGCATAAACCGTGTTTTTTAATTTACCAGGTACTTAATTGTTGAATGCCAACTCCATCAGCTGCTGCAYTTGCTAACTGAGCACTCTGCAAGGCTTCTTCTGCTCTACTGCTGCAGCTCAGCAAGCTCCAGAACACCCTGATTACACGCCACAATTGTACCAGCTTTAAAATAGAAAACCACCCAGATGCATCAGGCTCTGTTAGTCATTCCCTTAACAGCTCTRCCACGCTGTTAAGAGCTAAAGAATCAAATGTGAATTAACTTATTTTAAGAATTCTCTATTAACATAACAAATATGATGGTCCTRCTGATACCAAACTCCTTTCACATGAGAACTTTGATACTACGATTCCCTTTTGCATAATGCATTATTAAATATTTCTTCATCTCCTGTGGAAAAAACCCCCACAACTCATTTTAAACCATGTTATCTTACAGTTTAAGAAAGATTTTTGTAATATAAGTAACCTAAGACTGCTGGTATTGAATAAGCTTTGTAAAGATTAACTGATGTTTACCTAAARTAATTATTTTTAGCATGTGATACAGTAAGTTGAATACAGTAATTTTACCTGCCACTTCTCTGAAGTGCAAATATGATGCCTTTTTCCTGAAAAGGAAGCAGCTTCTTTCTCAGTCTTTCAGGTAGGAAGGACAGCTTAGCATCAGCATCCTCTAAATGAGAAGCTTCAGGTGTAGGAGTTTCCTGGAGAGCCTTGGCCATGCTGAACCTGAGAGAAGAGAAAGATGTCTCACCKACAAGGCAGAATACAGAATAAAGCTTCTTCACGGAAAAAGGCATATCTTGAAATAATCAATATCTAAACAGGTTTTCTCAAGTTTTGAAAATTCTCTCTCRAAAGCATAAAATTGTGTGGATGCTGAAGGAAGAGTCCATCACCTTGTATTGTACCAATACAATATTCTAACTATTCCAGGATGAAGAGGTCAGCATGTATCTCTTCCTTTACACTACGAAATAATTATTTAAGCAAGTATCCTATTGATGAATGAAAGTTATTTGCCATTCAACTAGAGCTTACTCATTGAAAWGTAATTCTTTTAGTAAACATTTTTCAGATGAGTTCTAGGAAAAAAAATAGGTTATTTAAACTTCTGATGATGGAACTAACAGTCCTTTAAAATYTTTAGTCTTAAAAAAGTGGGCAAATATGTCCACTTCAGGTGGAAGTGAAAAAAAAAAAAGAAGAAAAAAAAGAATTTTTTTTCCCTGAGAAAGAAATACTCTTAAACCACAGAACTAAGCAATGAAAATCTCATAGTGCGCTTAAGATTAAAAATGTGAATTCTGTATCTTTGTCCAAGGGACAGGGTCAGAGCAGAAATACTTTTGCTATCTTTTAACTTTAATAGACTTTAAACAAGCAAATGAAAGATTATAAAACTGAGTACCTGCACATGAAGAAAGAAACAAACCTTTGCATCAAAACATTACCTAATTATTTTGGATTCACAGCTTTTGTAAGGAGCAGAATCACCACAGGAACAAAGAATGTCAGCCAAAATAGGTTTCCTGGACTCTTAGCAGTATCACCAGCTTTGACAGCAAAATTCTGAATTTGGTGCATTCTGATTTTTTGACAGTRACTTATTTCTGAAGCAATTTGGAAGTCAGACATGATGTGAGAGATGAACTATCATATTCATAAAAAGAATGTGCTGAGCACCGTGGTCACTCACACCAAGGACCTGTAGGACTAGGTAACCTGCTTTTTGGCACTCACTGCTTACAAAATAAGACAGACCTGGGACAATGCAAATGGTGAAAGTATCCAGCATCAGCATCATAAAGCATGATSAGCAGCTTGCAACAGCTTCTTTCTACTGTCATGGAGTACAGGTGAGGAGGCAGAACAGGCAGGTGGGTTCAGGTGGAACTAAATGCCAAAGTGAAAGAACTGCACCTCTGTCCCTAAGGAATTCCACTTAGAAGCTTTGGCTGCAAACCATGATGTACACTGTGCTGATGTGATGTGTAATCATTGATCCCYTTGCACAGAATCTCTCACAGTTAATACTGTCTTAACATCGGGAAAGAACACAGGACTAGAGAGCACAGRAAAAARAAAAWGTTTTTTTKKAATTTGTCACATATGGAGGAAAATAAAAAGGAACTGTCAGTACTGTTGATAACAATGAGGAAAGGGAAAAGGAAGGGAACAGGACCTGAATGTTCTCAAAATCCACTAAAACACTGTAGAATCTCAGAAAAAAGGATTTTGGCAGACCTGTCATTGGCATTGCCAGTCAGACTAATGACATGCAGACAGACAGAAAATGAGTAAGTGCTTTTTTGGGTTACAGGATGAATTACAGGCACATCTATCAAGGTACATATCAGGCAGCCAGGGGAATGTAAAGAAAATGCTGTGAGTGAGTTTCCAAGGCAAGTCCCATGACATTTTCACTGTGGAAGAATTGAACAGGGTAACACTGGAACTTCCAGGCATTCCCTCTTGGGCCTCTGCTACCTCTTCTRCTGTGAAGGGGTGTTAAACCACAACCATTCTGACATACCATTCTGCTGGACAATGGGGGAAAAACAGTAAATTTAAATTTAAAATACTGATCAAGACTCAGAAATTGAGACATAAGCATTGTATTGACCATGGCAATTCTGTCCCCCATTTTCTTAGGTGGAATCTTTGGTGTATCTTTAAAGAAACAATATTCCTGCACTTTGGGCTTCTGGAACATTCAGCAGCAGACACAAAGTACTGTGATGAGTACCAGGTTCTTTAACGCATGTCCACCACAGAGCTTTGCTTAACAGAAGATGGAAAGCCCCTMGTTTGCCCTGTGTGCCCAAAAAAAGCATTTCACTGAAAAAAAAAATAATCAGAAAGCTCCAGTAAATACCTGCTTCAGCTCTCAGTTGAGCAAACAAAAATGTTTCAATTCTAGCTGTTGGGAAAGCAATCAAATTCATTTCCATTCTATCACAGTATTTTCCACTGGGTATTTTTTTTCCTTTAAAATTTGATTAAGGTACTTCAAAAGACTGCTGGCAAACAAACAAATGCTAAACATTTCTGTAGAGCCAAGCTTCAATAAGGATGTTGCAGGATTGGTGGGCCCAACAAACCTGTTCAACACTCAGTYCTGAGATTCATCTCTAAAAAAATTCGTGACTCATTTTCGGTGATAATTTTCCRTTCTATAAATGCAGAGATAATGATGTACTTCTGATCAGCTCGCTACATAGCTTGTTGTGAGTGACAATATAAGAAAGAAATCTTAACATAATTAACTTTCTGTTGAATGAGATCATGACAAGATCTTTTCACTGAAACACTGAATAGGAACCATGCAGTTCCAGAAGCATAAATCTGAATTAGAGGAGGCACATGAATCATCAGTACATAGCAATATTATAATGAAAAATGTTTCTACATCAGTCATTAACAAGGTTAAAACTGACTTTGCAGATCTTAGAAAGCAGAAAAACAGAAAACACTAACTCCCAGATATGTACAAGTTCTTGTTTAGTTTTTTCTCTAGGTGAATAATTATATAAATGAGTGGTGAATAATTATATACTAGGTGAATAATTAAATAACTCCACATGTGGTGAACAGTAACTATTAGAACAGCAWATGCAAATGTCAAGAAATAAAGTCTGTTTTGAAAAATAATTTAGTCACTGTAGCAGAAGACCAGTTTGTATCTATTGTTCTACAATTTTTGTTTTTTTCCCCTGTGTCCTTAATGTGTTGTAATACATATCACATCAACCTTCCCACATCTCTAGATCACAAATTCTGGAGCTGCATTTTTTTCAGACAAAACAGACCTAAAAGGTCCTAGATTTTCAAAGACTACATTCAGGTGCACAAGTTTCATGACTTAAAAAACCCAAACTGTAGCATATTTCCTCAAGTGTTTTAAAGGAAATCAAGGATGAAATAGCTGAACTACTAAACCTCCTAACTATTAATCTAAAATTGCTTAAGTACCTCAGGCCTAGATAGKGCTAAATGATCCCAGCTTTTAAAAGGAGAGATAAGGAAGATTCATGGACCTACATCATGATTCGTTCATAGGGAATAAAAAAAGCAGTAAAAAATTATAAAATGCAGAACCCATGAACACCATGATAAATGCATTTATTTGGTGGGAGTCACCATGCATTTTGTAAACGTGATTTCCATTTTTCCAATCTAATGAAGTTTTTTTGAAGGGGCTCTACAACAAAGTAACCATAAACTATTTGATGCAGTCCAATTCCCACTATTTTTCAAAAGAGAATTAAAACAGACTAAATTTTATAAACATATTTGTACATTAACTATAACTTCTGGGAAAACTTTCTGTAGTCTCTCAAGCTTTTAAGAAAGMTGAGCTGTGATATAAACAAATTGCACTGAACTTTTTTTTTTAAATTCAAGCAAGTAGATAGCTCATGTGTAAGAAACAACATCAGCAATATTTCCAAGTAATTGCTCCAACTTTGGTTACATTCTATCAATCATAAATGATCTGGAAAAGTAAGTAACTACTGAGGGATAAGAGCAGTGTAAATAATGGTAAAATAGAATAAAATTTGGGAAAACACAACCTTGAATTTSTTTCTAATCACTGCTACTCCTGTATTGCATTTCACTATAGGCCCTTATCCCTCCAAAGGCAGCAACTGAGACCCAGTTTGTCGAGGGTATTACCCCTGGGGCTGTTTTTTTTATTGGAAAGTTGGGTGTGAGACTGATGACAAGCTCAAGGACAACTTCAAGTTTTCCAATAGCTGTTTGTCAACACAAGCTGATTACATGATATAAACCCACTGCTTCCTTTTACAGGCCACTAAGTATAGCCTTYTAATGCAGCTCAGCAGCAGATGCCTAAGACAAATGAGCCTTTCCACCAAGGGTTTTGCTTCATAAATTTCCTCTTGATGGCCATAACTGCTCCATAACTGTGTTTTCAATAAAACTTAATATGGAATTCGAGGCTCTAAGAAGATCTTCATTGATTGGTTAATAACCTATTTCACAAAATCATAGCATTGTTTGGGTTGGAAGGGACCTCTGGAAATCATCCCATCCAACTCCCCTGCCAAGGTAGGGTTACCTGGAGCAGGAATTCATCCAGGTAGCTTTGGAATATCTCCGAATATCCTCTTAACAGAGATGCTCCAGACCCCTCATCACCTTTGTGGCCTCCGCTGGACCCTCTCCAGTAGCTCCTTGCCTTTCTTRTACAGAGGAGCCACCAGTGGCTAATAAAGAACTGAAAATCTACCCATCAGAACACAYTCTAATAGAAAGCAAACAGACGGATCAAAGGACATCACACAGATTTGCAGAACAGATCAGTTTTTCCACAGGCCGCTGTTCCTTGGAGGGAGGCGCACACCTCAAAACCTGCCTGGGGGCAAGCGTTTTATTTTACTTACGCAAGTCCCTGCAGCTGCACTCGCAGAAGTACCTGAGCGCACGAKGCGATAAACCAGCGGCAGCAAGAAGTGAAACCTGTCACAAACACGGGCTGGGGACGAACAGGAGGCACCTGGCAGCTGGTCCCCGGCCGGCGAYCGACCCCTAGCGCGTCCCACCCCGGGCACCCCCTCACGGCCGCGGGCTCCGCGCTCGAACGGCCGCCGGGAAGTGACGCATGACCAGGGGTCACGGACGGGAAGCGCTTTTGGGCCCGGGGACCGCTTTTTTTCCTTTTTTATTTCTGTCCTCTCCGTCCTTCTCCTGCTCGGCTCCGGTTTCCCAGGAGCGAGTTAAAAATCATGTTCATCATGTTCCGCGGCCTTGTCTCGTACCGGTCCCTGCTCCGCTGGGAGCGGGCGGGCTAAGGGAGCCAGAGAGGCGGGAAGGGGGAAGTGGGGCTGGGAACGGAGGGAGGCGGGGATGGCGCTAAGGGCCGGGGTGGACGGGGCAGTGCCGCCGGCTCTCGGGGTTCGGAAGAGCGGTGAAAGCCGGGGCCGGTGGGCGAAAGGTTGCGCGGACAAGCCCCGACTACAGCTCTTAGCTTGCCCCGCCAGGGTGCGGGCGCTGTGCAGTTGGGGGAGCACTGGCGCGGGCACCCAACGGGGCCGGGGTGGTGCTGCTCGCGATACACCTCCAGCCCGAGAGCAGGGGAGCGGCTCAGGYGCGGGGGAAAGGAGAGCGGCCAGGGCAGGGAGCGGAGGCCGACAGAACAGCACACCGCCACAGCCGCGGGATCGCTCCGTCTGCCCGCGGCCATGAGCAGCACGCAGGGGGCGGGCCTTGCGGTGCCGGCGCGCCCCTCTTACTGGTGYTCATGGCTGTCTGTCAAAGCGTTCGGGCTCTCCGATTGGTCGCTGCCTTCTGGGCGGGCTCACCTTCGCGTAAGCGCCAGGCGGCACCATTCGCGGCAGCGCCGTGGGGAGGGCGCCGCGGCGTTTATTGGTCCGCGCTGCTGTCCATCATTAGCGATCCGCGCGGCCATTGGTGGCGGCGGGCAGAGGGGCGGGGCCTCTCTCCCCGCCGCGGCAGCAGCAGGAGGAACCCGGGCGGCGCTCGGCGCTGGGTTCGGCGCCCCTCGTGTGTGAGGAGCCGCCGCCCGCCGGGCGCGGTGTCCCGGGAAGGAGCCCGGGTAGGAGCCCAGGAAGGAGCGCTCCGCCCCGGTGAGGAGCCCGGGATGCCGCCAGGGAAGGCGCTCCCGCAGGCGGGGGTCGCAGTGCGCTGAGGGAGGAGGGGGGGCCGCGCCCGCAGTGCGCAGAACGGGGGCAGCGCTGAGGGAGGGGGGGCGCGGCCGCGGGGCYGGCGGGTCCAGCCCGGCCGGGGGTCGCGGTCCGGCGGGGCGAGCCCGGCCTTTCCCCTTCCCTAATATAGCCAGGGCTGGCCGAAGCGGGACACAGGACTGTTCATCTATTATGTTTTGGTTTTTTTAATTTAATTTCTACCGCATGTTGGATAGTTCTGCGTGGGGTTGTATCTACCATATTATAATATAAAGTGTAAGTAGACTCGCAAGCAAACTACGTCACAGCCTGGTTTTTACCATTTCTTTTAAAAACGTTTTTAGATGAGCTTTCAGCACCGAAGAAAGGTTTCACTTTATGAGGAAGACAGAATGAGATACAAAAAAAAGTGAGGAACAGCTTTTCTTACATGGGGTCTAAGAATTACTCAGATTATTCATGTGAGAAGATTTGCACACATCCATGTTGCTGGATTTGTGTGATGTCCATAGAAAGCTGGATTAGGTAGGTGATGAAAAAAAAACCAAGAGTGGTGCACACTTTGCTTAGGGTGCATTGCCAGATAGTACAATCTACCGTAATGTTCCTTATCTTGGGAGTGGTTTAGCTAATAGTCTTAATTTTTAATTTTGATGCCCCTTTCTCATTAACCTGAAACCGAAGATACCTTGTGTGCCCAAAGCAGAGGAGGGAAAGTATTGGGGTTTTTCTCTTGCAGTGTCTGACACTGGCCTTTTTGCATTCCGGCATTAACCTGCAGTTTCTAATGGGGTTGYTTTCTCATGTCTTGTCTTCTACAAGGGGTAATGTATTTGAGACATGCTTTTTGGCTGAGTATTAAGCAGCTGTCTTACAGGGCAGGTTGTCTTGTGAAGGTTAGATTAGGAATGTGTATTTACTGTTGAAGTGAAAGGTAAAATGAAGTTCTGATTATTTTTCAAAGTGTTTTGTTGAAATAATTTGTTACCAGGAGAAAGAAATGGTAATGGAAACACATTTTCTTTGACAGTCTTCCCTTGGCTTGGCATGCAGCTAATATTAAGCCTTTGTTTTACAGTAAGTACTGTGATGTCAAGGGTTTGAGTATTTTRTAGAAATTAAGTAACTTATTGCTTATACTCCTCAATTTACAGAAGCCACCATGGCAAAGATAATGTTAAGACTTGTGTCCTTTTAAATCTTGGAAGATCAAACATGTGGTACTTGCAACTGCACTGCTTGGTCGCTTTTTATTTTAGAAAACTAAATTACTGTCAAGATCAACTGCTACTTTTCTCATGAATAAAAAGAGATTTCTCTAAATACCAGTGATTTTGAGGGGGATGGAGTGTACTGGGTTAAGTTTGTTAGCAGTGTTCCGGAGACTGTTTCTTAAAGATTTGGGGTCAGTTACTCGAATCTGCTGCAGTGGTTGTCTGATTATATTTTAGCTTTGTATGTCTGTTAAGAGGAATAAAGGAAATGTTGAGGAGACTGGTATTACTACTTTGTTTTTTCTCATCTTAAATACAATTCTGCCTATACTTTTTACTTAAAAAGTTTTTGTCTTTCATTTCTTCTCATGTTTCAGTATAGTAGCCTTCCACCATMGTCTTATTTTCTATTACTTGCTTCAAGTTTGTCTGTGAAACTGTTTCAAACCATCTGAATGGTTTAGGTGAAATGTTCTAGGCTCAGCTCTGGATACAATACAAAATACCACGCTTTTGGGGTTTATTCAGTTGAAAGGTGCTRTCAGTATGCTACAGTGGCCTCTGTTAATTCAACTTCATGTCTTTGTATCACTGCTTTCACATATCTTCCTCTCCCCAGGGTTAATTTGACTAAGAGATGTAGCACCACAWCTATTTAAATACATTTATGTGTTTAAAGTTTCAAGGTACTGTTCCAGACTTTTAAAAGTAGTTGATACTGTTGCATTTTTTGGACACCTTGGAGAAAACAGGCCTTCTGATTGACAGCGTATTCTCTTAAGAGTGAGTTGTCAGGTAAGGGAGCAATGTAAACTTTGAATTGGCTATAAGGTGGCATTTGAAATAAAACCTTTTAATATCTGTCGGCAGCATGGTTCAGTTTTAGGGAGCTARACAACTATGTTCTGACTTTTACWASCTGGATAAAAGTRTGAACCWCCTTGGGTGCCCTATTAGTTGAAGTGCATTGGATCTGAAATTTTTCAGTGTACTCAAATTCTTATTTCAAAGACACTAAGAGAATTAAGCAGTAGCTTAATACGAAGTGCTGTAATTCTTGGGTGTGACAGCTAAGGAGCTTTCAATAGAAGTGGGAGAATATCCTGTAATCCTGGCATCACTGGKCTGAAGGACTGCAGGGGTGTTGAGTCCAGTCAGGCTTTTAGTGGCAATTTTTCCATGTCCATTTCACCTAGGAATGGGCAGCTAGGAATGACCCAGGGGCTTTTGTTAAAAGCTGCATTCCACATTGAGCCTTTTAGTGATGGAAAGAGGAGTCGTTTGGCAGTGCAATACCTGAATAATGTCATTCACACCGTATTCTTTAGGTAAGAAGAATCAATGTGAGTGCCTTAATGTGTTGCTTACTCTGGATCATAGTATCTGTGGAAGCCCATTAAAGTTGGSTTTATGTGGTTCTTTGTGTATCCTCCTTCATTTTCTTTGAGGTGATGGATGAATATGCTGTATAACAATAATAAGAGATTTTTGAAAGTGATGTTGGAAAGCTCTCTCTCTGGGAGATGATAAATCAGCAACAGATTATGATTAAATATTGTTGGGAAAACTTTGGGCCTGCTGATAATCTTATTTTGATTTCATAACTTGGAGTGTTTTGGAGGAGATAATGTCTGAAACCAGATTTATGAAGGGCAGCAGCCTTAATTACAGAASAGCCTGCACTGCTATTCATGTGCATAAGTTAGTCTCCTGTAGTTTAATGTATGTATTATGAGAATCCYGTCAATGTATCATTTTATGATAGGCACTTTTCTTCAATATATGGAATTAAATTTCCAAGTATATTTGGTTATTGTATGTTCGGATCCAGCCTGCTGAAGTGTAGATTTGAGATTACTGTGGGATGCTTTTTCGAGGGTTTCTTTTCTACTCCTTATCTTGGATCTCTGTAAGGAAATGGGGCATTATGCCTCAGCAGCCATTGCTTTCTGCATAAACAATTATGTACTACATTGTTCACTTGTCTTTTTTTATCTGGTGCTAAGAGGTTTTTGTTCTCTACTGTCCTTCCCTACATCAATTCTTATTATGGAATTCTGTCCTTTATTTAGCACTCTTAACTTCTCTGCCCCCTCCTCAGGTTTGTTCACAAGTTTGTACTGCCATGAATGAACGGTCTTTGTCCAGTTGTGTATAGAATGGTCTGAAGGCTAAAACTTGTCAGGACAAATGTCATAAATATCATTTAAGCTGTAACTAAATAACATATTATTCCTTCATTTTGAAAGCATAGTTTTGGATAACTTGCATCTCTGAGTCAAAAAAAAAACCTCTAAAAGGTGTAAATGCAGATGATGTCATCACTGGATTTAGTTTAGCAAAAATCCAGTCYTGAGTTTTGCCTTTTTCTAGAAAAAGTTCTGTATAATTGGCTAGCACTTAAACCAGCCACAGTCATTGTAAGAATTATTCCCAGCCAAGTGAAGTATGATAGGTTGCTGCAGGTATCCAACTAAGGCATTTAAATTATGTTAAGTGTAGCAAGACGTAAATAGATGCAGTCCTTGCAAATACCTGCTGCTGTGAAAGAGGCCATCRAGGTGCGGTATCCTTGGCTTTTTGTTCCTGTCCTCTGTCACCTCCTTTGGGCTGTTTAATGAGCTGTTTCTGTGAGGACTTCCCAAACTTTTACTGTGTAAAATGAAGGTCTCTTAATCTATCAAACTGAAACATCTATTAGGAGACTTGGAGGAGCACTTTAACTGGCAGATGGAGGAAATGGTGACTGGAAGTGAGATCAGTGACTTCTTTAGTGCAGCTGAATCTGGAAAAAGCTGTTGGTGTGCAGCTGGTGAGTGAGGTTYGAACTAATTCGAGTGCTCCTGCCAACAGCAGATTGAGGAATGTTCTCACAGTCCTTTCTCCTGTCAGAGCCTTGGGCATCAGRACCTCCTTCTGCTGGTGGGGAGCTAGGAGCAGTTGCATCATTGACCGATGCTGGWTCCATGAGCACATTTCCATCTGTTTTCATGTTCTAAGTGAACTTGGAAGAATTTGGTGTGCTCTTGTGGAGATATAGCAGGAGTTTTGAGAGACATGAAAGAATTGCTAGCTTTGATCAAATGTTCAGTTTTTGTACCCAAATGAGGCAGTAACAAAATGAGTAAATCAGTTTGTGGGGAATTCTTGTCCATGGTTTTACRGCATGATTTGAAGCATTTCAACCGAGTGTACAGAAAAAAGCCATTTTCCTTTAAAGCATAGTTAATCCTTCAATCTTTCGGAGGAAGAGCTCCATTTCAGGTTCAATGTGCTCTGTAGGTGTTTAAAAGGAGTGCAGCTTGCTGCTAGGACTAGATTCTTTTTTCTCTTTCTTTTGTAATCTATTAAATCTATTTCCTAACTTAAAGGAAGAACCGAGCACTGACCAGTTTCTGTCTTTCCTCAGAAGTAMCTAGATTGGTTAGCGAAGCTACACATATTGTCAGTACTTAGACTCCAAAAATATCCTGGCTTGCRTTTTTTAGTTGATGGGTCCTTACTCTTCTTCCACTTGCAAATTCAGACTATTCCTGAACAAGAACTTTTGCCCAAAGGCTTTCCAATGGAAAACCAAGGGAAGCTGATTCATATAACTAATTGTGTTAGTGAGTGTTCCATATAGGTTAGTGGCAGAAACTGGTAAAATGGCAATTGGATACTCAGAATGTCTCCTGATAACATTTTTAGTGTTAGAATTGACTGTAATGAGTCCTTAATTTTAACTTGTAGTGAAGGTTGCAAGTTATTATTCTCTTAGGTTAGGTGTTGTGGTTTCTTCTTTTTTTTTAAGCACATCAAAGTGATCTTTAATGTATTTTCATTACAGTTAATCTCTGAGAAGGCTTCTAGGTGTGTATTTGGCTGTACATTGCATTATTGTCATGGAAAAATAAACTGCTCTTTCAAGGGTTTAAAGTTGTACCACAAAGCAGTGCCAGTATTGCTCTGAAATGTCATCCTTGTGGTATGGATTGGAGGAGGAAAAGGACTCCAAATACTTGTAAAGCTCTTAAGTGACTTTATGGAAGCTGCCGTAGGAATGCTACTTCAATCTTGTGATCTAACAAATGGATRTGAATCTTTCACACAAACTATTGTGTTAAGTTGTAAAAGTGTTATGATTTTCATCTGAATATTTCATGTGGGTTTGATCTGTTTCCCTCTAGTTTCAAATATTGGCTTCTGGAGAGGAACACCTATATTTATGTGAACATTCTTACTGGGAGAAGCAAGTGACCCCAGACTGAGCTTACCTAGTAATGATTTCAATACAGAAGAGCCTTCATCCAGTGTAATAAGTAATACCATGTTTTGAGGAAGATTTCTGAGCTTCAATGGCACCATTGACCTGAATTTTTAATATGAAAAGATTAAACTATGTTACTGGGCTAACCCAGTTAATGCAATGCATGATATTCCAACAGTTGGCTGTTCCTCATTCACCWTGATGCCATTCCGTTAGTGSTACCTAATCTTGTATTTACTGACACTGCAAAGTTTGRTTTGAAAAGCACAAAGACCAGTAGTCCTTATTAAGAGYTGCATATCAAAATAGTAGTGAAAGCTGTCCCAACTCAGAACACAATCAGCTTTTTATCTGGYCTTTTCTGTTGAAATATTGGACAGTGTTAAAAACTGGGTTTGTGTCTGTCTTCCTTGGTTGATAGCAGTGGCTTAAAATTGTAGTGTTCCATAAAGATCAAGAGCTATAAATGTGTAGCTACTCTTTCAGTAACTTTTTCTTTTCCTATTTTCCAGTATGCAGTGAAATATAGATTACTTTTAAGYAGGAAACAGTTTAGCACATTTTTAWSATGTGGAATAATAGGGAATGGGAGACCTTGACAAGACTTTTCATMTTCTGGTCAGACAGTGTGTGAATTCAGGCATGTCTTAAATCAGTGGTGACAATCATAAAGCCTGTTACTTSACTGAGATCACAGGGATCTGACTGGATTTTTAGTTGTCCATATGAATGTTTTGTATCTGCGTGCTCCAGAAAGGCAGCAGAGTGTCCTGCAGGTCTGTGTCACATCTGCCCAGGCTGGGTGTGTGTATCTGATGAACTGACTGCTCATGATATGAACAGTAAGAAAGTCCTGGTGCATGACGTGAACAGGCTCAGCTTTAATCCTGCTCATAACTTATTAACCTTGGGACTCTGCTGTTAGCAGTATCTGGAGTTGTTTTCTGTRTCCTTACTTTATTCATGTCTGCATATGCTGCATTTACCTGGTTATAATGGCAGCGATTTTAAAACTTTTGAACTATGTTTCTATATATATATATATATAGGTTAATGTTGGCATGACTTCAGTAAGGAAGATGGATTCTCACGTATGTTTGATGTTATAAGACAGACTCCCATATAAAATGTGGGAGGGCATAACATTGATTTAAAATTATTCCTGAAAAGTATTTAGAAAAGTACAAGTAAGTGGACTTTTTCTAGTTTCTTTCAATTTTAAGGAAAAATTCTTGATCCTAAGAAGGCTTCTTAACAGGCTTTTGACAGTAAAGTTTGATGGCCACTGAATCTAGGCCGCCAAGGAGGTACCTTGRTATTAAATAGCTGTAATTACCAGTAAAACAATGGAATGTTTATGGACAGGGATGCAACTCATTGCACTGTGCACTGAATGAAAGTGGCTAAAGACTGAAAGGAGAGACTCTGGGTCACTTAGTCCAGTCCCTTCTTCTTACAGGAAATAATGCTTTCATAACTGTGTCAAACTTTATCTTAATGTTAATTAAACTGCTAGTTATCTTCTTGCATGTTGAACAGCAGTTGTAAAATCTGGTTCTGATATCTACTGGCCTCCAGCCTGGCTGACTGTGGAAAACYTACAGACACATGAGTTTGTGGCAAAGTTTTCCTCTAGATTAAATAGCTCTTCTACCCATCTGTTATCTACTGCAGCCACATGAAATTAAGTTTTCCATACAAGTTTTTATCAGTGCAAATACCATTTTCTATATAAGGCTTTACCAGGGTTTTATTAGAATGACACTTCTGTAGCTTTTCTGAGAATAAATTGAATGGTAGTTACATCTTTAAAATTTGAATTTTGTTAATCTCCATTGTCTCTGCTTTATCAGTTTCCTCTGTAATACTACATGTAATTCAAATAGATTAGGCCTATTCCATTTATTTTTTCTAGGAACTATTRCTTTATTTAATAGAGCTGTTTGGCACAATCTCTGCTACAATGTTTTTCTGTCAACTCATTTTCCATTGACTTGGTCCCTTTGATTCATTCTTTCCTTTAAAATTTGTTCAGAAGTCAGACATACTGTTATTTTTTTCCTTATATTCAGTTCTGTCCTTCTTGTTTGAACATCAAATGATACCATCATGTATTTTGTACTATTGAAAAATATCTCTTTTTTGGGACCTGTGATCTGATGAGAGACATCTAATKTTCTGTAGTTAGTGGGTCTGGTATCTTCAGCACTTACTTTCTGAATCTTATTTTTCGTTTGGATGTACTCTTTCAAATTCAGTTTATGTTGTGCTGTAGTGATTTTCTGGTGTACTTGTTCTTTTTCTGTTTATATAAATAATGAACCTTTTGTTAGAAAGTTCTGACTCAGACTGGTAACTTCTGTTTCTGACTTCCAAGGCTTACCTTTTGGTCAGTGTATTTTGGAGTTGGTTTTATTTTTGGTTTTGTTTGTTTCTGAGTTGTTGTTTGGGATTTTTTTTTCCTTCCTCTGTATTTATTCTTCCAGCTAAATTTGTAGTTATTAATATTAAAGGGCTTTCTTCCCAGCCTCTTTTCCCTGTGCCTTGGGGAAAGCAAGTTCCATAGATATTTTACAGATGATTCCTAACACACATAACATTGTTAAATGCTACATAATATATATTAAAGCATGTCAGTAAATTCTAATGTGTGTTGTATATCTTTATAAGGAAACGATGTGTCAAGGACAGCCTGATTACCCTCAATCCCTGGATTGTTGTAGCCKAAGACTATGTCAAAGTCCCTGTCCTGAATTGCCTGTAAAGCAAAGCCTTTTGGTCAGAGAAATGCAGGATTCTAATAATTATTAATAGACAGTCKATTAATTATTAATAACCCTTTACTTAAATATTCTGACTACATGAATAAGATTTTTATTCTACATGAATAAGATTCARTCTTGGTATTGGCTTGTTCAGTGGTACAGCAGCGTTAAAATTTGCTGTCTCTTTACACCATCTCTTTTCCTTATCCCATCTTTGGTCCCACAGAGAATGACTGTAGCCCTGGCCTGGTCTCCTCACACTTCGAGAATATGTTAGGCAAAACATAATATTGGTTGTAAACAAACACCTTTCAAATGTGAAAAATCTGATTTCCAGAAAGATTTTCTTTCCTCAAAAACTCTCTGCCCCCAGAATTGTGTGTGTGTGTCTGTGTTCAGCTCAGGAAYGGTACATCTGGAATTTGCATTTTGAAAGTTGGTATTTTTTCTCATGTTGAATTTGCACTCGCTTGGCCCCACAACATTTGAAGTATTTTTGAAGAAAACAATGGTGCTTATTTTTTAATTTCCTCATGCCTTTATACTTGTCCAAAAACYAGCTTTCCAGAAAACTTCTCAAAGAAATTCATTAAGTTCTAATGGACTGMATTAGTTTCTCATCTAAACTTTGAGTTACAAAAATCCTTCAGAATAAAAACTTAGTGGCCGCAGTTTTTCTCCTATGTTTATACTTTTTCTCGATTGAATAAAATCCTTCCTACTGTAAAACAAATTGAGTTAGGTTTTTCTTCCCCCCCTTCCCTCTAAGGAGAGATACAGGTAAGTTTCTTTAACAAATAGCCTCTTGTTTCAGTGATCACACCATGAGAAAGGAGGATGTGCCATCACTAGAATTGGTACTTAGTGTAAATGTTAGCAGTGCTTGCTTGACTGACTGCCCCACAGCTTAAGAAGATGAAATATCTTTGCAAGGCATGACTACCATGGTGGTAGGACGTGATGCTGCCTGTTTTTTTCAGTTGGGAAAAGGAGGAATTAGTTCTCTGTCTCCGTTGTGCCTAGGTCCAGGCAATTAAGCTGCTGATCTGATGATGATGCTGTGCTTTCAGAAGCATTTATAAGGAAGTAGCAAGATGCTCATTGTACTCTATTTTACCTTGTTGCCAGGATCCTCAGTTTTGGGATGTAACATCATGCTTCAGCAGTTGTTTCATGAGGCATCATATTAGTGAAGCAATTCTGCTCTTACCTCCCTCTGACCAGAAAGTGGAACAAAGGAATTTACAGGATTCAGCTGCAATGCAGGGAACTGCTCAGCRCTGGTTGTTAAAACTGTGCAGACTGAAGCTGCTAGAGAGGACAGGAGCTCATTTATAAACAGTATAGGAAGTCCAGCTGTAAGAATGCAATACTTTAATCTTCTGTGAGTTAGGCTGTCTCCACTGGATATTATCCTGGAATYGCTTTATAACCTCATTCAAGAAACTTTGCTGGCATGGAAAACTTTGCTGGTAAAACTTGATCGGGTGTCAGATTGGGAGATTTCACTGGATGAACTTCAGTTTGGGATGAACTTCACAGAGCTGAACTTGTTTTAGCTCTCTGTGGAATGTTCAGGTCTGTACAGCTGTCACACCTGATGACAACACAATTTAAAGTGTGTCTTGTTCCAGGGCTTGTCCTCAAATTAATGCACCTTAATTGAAAATCAGATAAACTGAAACAATTCCATAGAGTAAATAACAGAATTGTGGAATTATTTAGGCTGGAAAAGACCTCTAAGATCATAGAATGCAACCCTTCCCTCAGCACTGCCAAGCCCAYCACTAAACCATGGCCCCAAGTGCCGCATCTGCACATCTTTTAAATCTCTTTGGGCATGGTGACTACCACTTCCCCAGGCAGTGTGTTCCAGTGCTTGACGCTTTCCATGAAGAATTTTTCCTAATRTCTTGAGTCCATTTGCTCTTGTCCTACTGCTTGTTACTTGGGAGAAGAGACTGATCCCCACCATACACAGCTTTCTGTGAGGGAGTTACAGAGTCAGGCTCTTCTGAGCCTCCTCCAGACTGAGCACCCCAGCTCCTCAGACACTGCTCACAGCATTTGTGTGACCCTTCCCAGCTCTGTTCCTTCTCTAGACACACACCAACACCTCAATGTCTTTCTTGAGAGAGTGGCTTCRTGGAGAATTAAGTATTTATCAAAATAATACCAAATAATTAGGTTATCCATCTTTTRCTGTGTTTTGTAAAGTTTTTCTGATCGCGTCAGCTACTTGCAAGAGCTCTGTTGTTTATTTATGAACTTTCATATACAGTTGCCTTGTGTATTTATGATCATTTATATATGGTTATCTTGTGGCATGTGAATTTATATCTCAATACATACTCGGCTAATCTCTAAAATCTGGGAACTTCACTTAACATAACTACAAATCTTACTATTTTATTGATATTTAAAACAGAGATATGTGACAAAAAGCGTCAAAGGTAGGCCTGGTTTGTGATTTTTGCGTATATTACAGTGTCTCAGGGAAGTCACAGGGAGAAACAGTTCAGTCTTARAATGAGTTATAATAGTTATTTTCTGTCATATTCAGCAAAAAAATAATGTTACAGCTGGCCTTGTCCAGATACCCAAACCTTTGCTGACCAGCTAATCAGAAGCTTGGAAAGCCAGGTGATGGAATTTGTTAGCAGTAGTTAGTCGTATATTGACTTATCAGAGTTAAAAGTTTTAAATTAACAAAAATCTTGCCAGATCTTGCTGCCATTGCTCTTCAAGTGCATAGACTCTAGAGTGCCTATTACGCTTCTTCCCATAGCATTTTATAGCTGGCAGAATTCCTGTGGTGGATGTGCATGATGCATAAAGCGAGTCCTCTTCTGTTAGTCTGGTCCTTACTTCATAATTGCCAGGATTTGTTCCTGTCCCTCTGGAATTATTATTGAATCTATACAAGGAGAATCTTGGGTAGACAGTTAGATTTCACTTTGGMTTAGAAAARYTATTTTCTAATRTAGTGCRTTTTACTATACACTATTTACTACCTGCTTTTGCTGCTTTATGCTAGAGGTGTGAGATTAGTGATCTTGCCTTACATATATCTTGAACTCTAATAAATATTCTAGACAAGATATGTAGTATTTCCATTTGTGATGGTGAAATAAGACTATTACTTTTCAAAATCTCACTATTCCGGATTATGTATAAATAATTCAGTCAGGAATSGAAGATCTTTCTATATTACCACCTGCTCATTATTCAGAAATTCTTGTTACAGTCTGCTGTTGCCCTAGCAACATTCTGAAAATTAGTGTTGCATCTATGAAAAAGCTTTTGTTTATCTAGCAAAGCCCACTATCCAATCTGTATTATTGCAGGCTGCATCTCAAGTGACAACTCCAGGTCCYAGCCCTAACTGTTTAAAAAATAATGATTTCTTTTTATGTAGCATTAATTCAAAATTACTCTCTCCTTTTTTTTTTTCGCCTAACTCGTCATAGATAATTAAATTTGGTGCTGATTTTGTTTAAAGTCTCTTTGGGGTCTGATGATGCCAYTATATCATCTGAGTAGAGCTGCTTGGCTGTGCAGACACACAAGAAAGTAAAAAATCACACATGTTGACTCCTAGTGTTCTTAGCAGCTCCCCTCTGTCTCTCTTCCCATCTCTCTCCTCCTTTTCTCCTTCTCCCTGTTGAATGCTACATTAAAAGACAGATCTTGTTTAACCTTAAACACTTTGGGATTCAAAAAGATTGTGTTTATGAAGTTGACATTAGCAAAATTTGGGGGAGGASTAAGGGTGGTGTGAACAAAGTCTTTGAAAGTGCTAATGCCACAGCTAACACAAGTCTCAACTGCAACACTCACTGCTTTAGGTTGATCATATTTATCTCAGAAGATTTACATTTAGAACATAATTGAGGAGGAAGACTGATAAGCTCAATTTTATTTTTCTCAGAGACAAATTGAAAAGCAACATTAAAAATACCCTTCTTTCCAATTCCTCTCTCTTGTCATGCAGCAAGGGAATAGCTACCCTCTGTTCTGTGTGGTTTAGATCCTGCTTCCCTGTTTGGTTCAGCCCTGCAGTTACTCTCWTTGCCTCCTGTGTGGGTGGAAGGTAAGACCTACCTGCTCTGAGACAATTTGCCTTATCTCTTG
This sequence comes from Malurus melanocephalus, assembly GCF_030028575.1. Classification (NCBI taxonomy): domain Eukaryota; kingdom Metazoa; phylum Chordata; class Aves; order Passeriformes; family Maluridae; genus Malurus; species Malurus melanocephalus. The sequence goes on from NW_026623299.1 coordinate 1,972,295, forward strand.
TCTTACTTGACCTGTTGATTTTCAGATTCAGAGTTCTAGAGAATAATAAAAGCATCTGGTAAATTGACCGGCTGTAGTTTAGCTTCAGTTGAAAAATACAGATTTGTTGAGACTCCTGCATCTCCCTTGTTTTAAACCAGTGTGTTCCTTAGTCTTTTACCTTTGAGGTACTTGAGGATTGGAATTGAAATGTGGGATTACAACTGAACTGGTCATGGTGATTTTAGCWGAAGTCTTCTCTTTTCTTGCTTTTAGGCACCTGGTGCTGAAGCTGTGTTCCCATGCTCTAATTGTTTAGAATTTTTGGGATGATAACACAATTCRTTGTGCTGCCCAAGCGTGGAATTCTGTAAACATGAGCGAAGTCTTRTTGTTTGAGATTTTGTTATTTTGTGGGTATAATTTGTTATTTGGGAACTTGAATTTCAGCTGTCCCTTTGCAGAAAATAACCCTGATTTAGTGTAAACAGGTTCTTACAGTTCTCTAGTCTCATATTTGTGTTCACAAAACTACTGGTCATTGTGAATTTTTGCTGGAACAGACAAACYCTTTGCTTTTTTGGTAGCTTGATAGTGCTGTGCTAAAAAAGAAGTTGATTTCACACCCCCTCAACATTTCCATCCCCTCTTAAGACTGACAGATCCATATGAATTGCACTTGGGTTTTGGATAACATGACTTCAAAATCAGTACATTCTAAAGGAGTATTTGCTTATCATAAACCTTATGGAGACAGGTTTTCTTATAGGGGAAAAAATATTAGGAGAAAAATGGAAAAAATTAGATCCAGTGAGACAACACAAGTTTCTTCTAAGTGTTGATTCTAAGGCAGGTCCTGTGGTTTTAAAGAATTTCTGTTCAGAATAYGGGACCTATATCTGCCTGGCCCACTCTCTTAGTCCACTTACTTGGTCACTTATGGAGAAGCCCAGAGGAAAATTTTCAGGGATATTATTTTGTGTTCAAACAGTTGCTTTTTCATTAAAAAACCAAAACGCAATGCACCTTGTGTGGGTGAGAGGATATTACAGCTTTTGCTTTCAGACAGTGAGGATGACCTTAAACTCCAACCTGTGAGCGGCTTAATTTTCTKCTTATCTAATGCCTGGCATTTAGATGAGACTGTGTAAAACAGAAGGTCTAGAACAGTCTGAATTTAAACTGCGGTTTAGGAAAAAGTTAATATCAATATATGAATGCAAAACCAGACGTGTGTTCATGAAGTGTGGGTGAATTTTTTCTTTAGAGACTAAATTTACAATCRCTTCATTTTATTTTTGTTAGCAACAAAGTAGTTTAGATTGTTGAGAWAATTTGAAGGTTCTTTAAAGGGTTATACACCCAGTTTTTAGAAGTAAGAGTGAATGAGAATACTTAGTAATAGGAACAGCTGGGGGTGGAAGGACAGAAATTACAGTGATAAAACATCTGACAAAACCAAGTAACTGATCTTTAGTCTTGCTTTGTAATATATTCACTCCTTGGTTTAGCATGAGCCTTTACTCAGTTGTTTGCTTAGWCTGCAGAAGCAATACTTTGGTTTTCCTTTATTAAGCAGCAGTGTTTTCTGTAGTTGTCAAAAATCAGTCTGTTGAATATAATCTGAGTGCTTCTTACTTCAAATTATTTCAAATTATGGAGATAGGCCAGAACTTCTACTGGTAACATTTCCCTTTCTTGTGTAGCACAATTATCTAGTCCACAGAAAATTAGAAATGCAGGGTTTTTTTTAAAAATGTGTTCTAATGTTCTTTCTGGAGGAAAAGAAAAGGTTTGGTGGCTTGGGGGTTGTTTTTTGCTTCACTAAGCRTGACTTTAAGGAACATAGTTAATGAAATCAATGGCTGCCTCAATACACTAGGATCATCTACTAGAATTTGTGTTTTCCTAAGTCATCCTCACWCTTTGAGAAAGCAGGAGATTATTAGAGTTGCTTTGTTCAAGAGGTGAAGAATTGGACAGAATATATATATTTTGGCTTCTTTACCTGGTCCCAAAAATGTCCCTTCCACATTCTTRGTAATACCTTTTATGAACTTTGAGACGTGCCAGGTTTGGTTGGTTGTTTCACACTTTTCAGAGTCTGGTCATGTAAATATTACTCCTATTTATTTATTTAGAATTATTTACTCCAGCTAACACTGGAAGTTTACTTACACTCAGATATACATTTGATATTTTTCAATATAATGCTACAATGAGTACWTGTAGAGAGATCTTTTAATATGGAATTCTGTGAATTCTAGAAGCATTTTTTCAGCTTGCTTTTGTACTGTTACTCTAGACATTTTTGCTAACAGCAAGTTAATCTTTTGTYGGCAGTCAGCCCTACAAACAGACCCACCTGACAGACACTTGCWCCTTTAGTCTCCATTGTCCAGAAGGTATTTGAAAAGTAACTGCATTTAGTCTGTAAGGCTAGCTTTGCACAGTCAGTGTTTGGGGATTGTTTGTATATCAAGCTTTAGCTTGAAGTCTCCTGTATTTAGACTTGGACTACGCTTTGTCATCATCTAGTAACCATGGCTAAAGGATGACTAGTAYCTAAAAAGCAGCAAAACTGTTTCATTTTAAGAGTGAAGGTTGTATTTTATTTCTTAGAAGAAAAATAAAACCACCAGAGAARGATGTTTATTTCAGTTTCATCACTATGCTGTCTAAACTGTGTTTATGGTGCAGAGGAATGAAATTGCAGAGCTTGTTTCTGCTTTCTTGGAAGTGAGAGGTTTTTATAGGGAGGTGATGTGAACTAAATACAGAATAGGCATTCATGACCAATCTGCAGTTACACAATTTCTCTAAGGGTAAAGTTCTGTTCAATCAAATGTTAAGGACTTACTAGCAGTTCAGAAGAGACCAACTCAAAGATGGAAGGAAGTTAGAGTATTCAGAATATRGCTTTACATGATGCTTCTGTTAAGTTCATATAGATGGGACAAACTCTAAATGTCACCCTTTCTCACATAACTGAGAAAAGTTGCCTTGTTTTGGTTTTTTTTTTAGGTTTATAGATAACCTTCTTTTTGGAATTGGGATAAGTAGTTCAGATATGCCATTCTATGTTTTTTTTAAGCTTTTTATGTCTCAAACCTTTTCTTAAATGTCTTTTGGTTGGTCCAGAGGCTGGCTTTTCATCTTGTTCTTTATGAATCTTCAAAGAACTGATTTTCTTTTTAATCTCTTTTTCTTCTAAAAGTAAAGGCTGTTGTTAGTTAGAASATTTCAGTGTGTGTGTCCTTTTCCAGGAGTTTGTGTCCTGCCTTTTCAGTATTTTAAGTCTTGCTGGGAGTTGTTTTGGGGGAATAGGGCCCTTGTGCCTCAAGTGTTTGGATATTGCAGAGGCAGTAACATCTGCTTCCCAAGTATGTCCTGTGTAGCAGAGCCTTTTTATCAGTTTGGATTTCTGTCCCTGTGTCAATACTCCTTTTCAAGTTTTGAAGAAAATTTCATTCAGGACAGTCTGGTCTTTTCTACTCTGAGTCAGACACTGCTTTGCAGACACTTGATGGTGCACTTTTGCCTCTTACCAGGTTCTGTAAGTTTGTTGCTAATTTTTTTAAAAAATAATTAATTTTCATCACTTATTCATACTGAAGTTTTAAGAACAACTGTCACAGAGGGTATTGTTTTAATTGTTTAAAAAATGGATTTGCGTAKTTTCACTTTTTTTCTTAGGTCCTCCTTTGGCAAGCATCTTASTGCTTTCTAGACTTTTTCATTTATCTCTTGAATACCTGTCTTCCATGTTTGATCTGTGGTATGGCTTTGAAATTTAAATTAAATTGAAACTTTTTATTTGTTCATCTGTTTTTGAGCTTATGATGGCTGTTCTGTTAGATGGTATTATAGCAAATGTATTTGTGTGTGTTTGATAGTAGAGATACAATTTACACATTTTGATTTAACTTCATCAATTAAATCAGAGTTGCAATTGTAAATTAGCCCTGAATGTTCCAACTCCTGTTTTCTGGATATAAGTTTTTACTGCTCTTAAGCATATTAATTTTGTAGCTTGACAAAACGTTATTTTGATGATATTTCATTCAAATTATTTTCCTGTTTCGCATATGCTAGCATGTTATGCCTATGTTCATTTGCACATGGCATGATCTTTGTATAAAGGCAGTCACAGAGCTGAATTTGTAGCATCAGATGAGCATTTATAAAGTACATTTGTGATAYAGGAACATTTCAGGTAATGAGTGCTATTCCAGGTTTCAGTCCATCACTTAGAGCAGACCAATACATTTGTCTAGGGGATAAAAAGATTCTGCTTATGAGAAAGTGAACCCAGACCAGTCTATCCTGTAGGATGAGTCTCGAGGATAGGAGTTACAGAAGCCCCAACTCTTTATAATGGGTGCCTGTGTGAGTTTTAGAAAAATTAACAAAAATGGTCCAAGGGGCAATGCAGAGTATAACAATAGCTCATTGCTCTGTTCTTTCTCCATGGAGTACTACTTTATTTCCTGTTAGGGGCTAGCTGCATCTTGTTGCTGATCTGACTGATTAAAAAAACTCTCCTAGGTGCTCTGCCATGGTGTATGTGAATACCAAATCTGATTATAACAGTAGCTAGACATGCACACAGACACATTTTCCTAGTGTTGTGTGAGGAGACTGCTTAAAAGATTATTCTGACATCAATGTGGTCTGTATAATGYGTTCAGAAACTGAAAACTATTCTCTTTGGCAGCATTCAGAGTATGAACTCTGCAATGAATGGCTTATGCACATAGGTGTTCACCTATTTGGAATTCATTAGCAGTTAGGAAAATAAAAAAAATTTTCTTATCTTGCATCCTGCTGACAAAGCCTTCTCCATGACAAATAATGCACCTATAACAAACCAGCTGAAACAGAAGAGCTGGAGCCTCTGCAAAARTATCACGGGCCTCCCAGAATTGTGCCTTTTTTGTGTATTTTCCTAGAGTTTGGGATGAGACCTCAAGAATGGTGGGGGTGTGTGCGGAGCTGGGGAGGGAACTTGTGTGTAAAAGAGAGGCATAGCCAGCAGTTACATTGAACTCAGTGTACAAGAGAGAAACAGGCGTTCCAAGAGCTGCTGTCTTCAGCTAAACCAAAAAGTGACTTTTTTTCTTCCCCATAAGATCTTGCTGGTCAAGGATGACAGCTGAGATGTGTGAAGTGTGTGACAGTCCCCTGTGTGGGCAGAAAGAGTGGAGGCTTTAAAGATGGAGCACAGAGATGGCAGAAGAGAGAAATAGGAAACATAGAAAGATTAAGATCTGTTAGCAACTGCAGCAGTCTTGATACCAAAAATGTTTTTATAAATTTATATATTATACAAGTATTTTATTTATATTTATTTATATTCATTAAAATCTGGTTTAGTACTGAGACTACTGCAGTCCATGGTAGGTCTAAATCTTCCTATGGTTGTTTTAGTTTTTTTATTTCCTATGTTTGTTACATTGTAAAAATAAGCGTATATCTATATATATGTATATGTTTTTTTAATCTTGTCACTTGAATATGTAGGATACTGATCTCCTGTTTGTCACGAATTGCAGCCTCCCAAGATTGTACTTTCCCTCTCTGGAGCTCGCAGATTAAAAATACTGCCCCATTCTCCTTCCAGCCTAACTTGGTGTGCAGGATCCCTCATGTCTCTGGAGATTCCAGAAAGGGGATTATGGTTATCAGTGTGCAGCAGTGCTGCTGAGCACGGGAGTGATGCTGCAGCTGGGGTAGGGATAKAGGTTTCTCACAAGCAACAAAACTGCAGATTCCAGGTCTGGGCACTGCTTTTGGAAGTATGATCATTTTCATATAACTGGCTTATTTTTTTTTTTACCCCTCTGTTTAGAAGACGTTTTTCTTCCATATTTGGATTCTGATAGTGSTTATGTGCCAGTTCAGAAAATTATCATAGCATTCATACTGCCAGTGACAAGTGTGTTTATCTGCTGGCATTGTGGACTAACTTACTGATGACTTTTTGTGTTGTGTTCACAATGCCAAAGTGAAGAAATAAAACTGCCTAGAGAGGAAATTAATACCTTTACAGTATGAATGTTTTTGTCCTGCTTCTTTGTGACATCAAAATTCTCGCAGTGTGGTGTAAACTTTCATTTTAGAGTATTCTGCGTGTTAATGGAGAAGGTGATTAAAATCTGTACAGCCATTTTCTAGCCCAGGGAGAGCTCCGGGAGGYTGTGAATTGCTGAGGAGGAGCTCCATGGGTGGCGGTGCTGGGTGACAGTGACAGCGCGGCTCCCAGCTGTGGCTTCCCATTGTCTCCGAGGCTCCGGGCAGCGCCGCAGCCGCTCCAGGGGCGCTCGCTCAGCCCCGGCCGGGGCTGGTGGAAGGCACGGCCCCGGGGACTGAGTAATGGAGCAAAATGCCAGTAGCATGCAGRTATGTGAGTTCGGGAATAGGGGAGCTAAATGCTGCCTGAGAGAGAAGAATAAAATGTCTCGAGACAAAYTGCAGTTTGCGTTTGGTTTCCCTTTTTCCACAAAAGCCATTTGAGGCCTAATCAATTAGCAGAGATCATTAGCATCCCTAAATCTTTTCCTTCTTTAAATATTAACTTGAAAAATACTTTTTTCTTATATCTTCTCATTAATAATGACATTCTTGCTGATTTTTATTTACTGGGTATTTTATATGTGTTGTGATTGGAAAACCATTATAGATATCTCTGTTAAAACATTTTCCCAAGGTGGCAGAAATGGGGGAGATGACAAAATTTTTATTTTTAGTGCATTTTTTTAAAGTGCTGCTGTTATCTCCATTCCAGTGAGAAACTACAAGTAAGCTTAATTTTTTTTTCATTAAGATAAGTTTTGAACTGAAAAATAGGTTTCAAATCAAAACAGCAACAGTATTTATAGTAAGCTACATGAAAATGTTTTTTTTTTTCCTATGCAGGATGTTGTTGACTGTCTTTTGTGTTGTGAACCAAATGTCTTTTTGTTGAGATAACAAGTAATTTTGGATGGCTGTTAAATTGATGACACTTGATTCCATTAAGATCAGTCATTTAATTTTTATCAAGTTCCAGTCCTGTCAGAAGTGCTGTGGCTTTGTTAGAAACTAAGCAAAAACACAGTGCTAGAAGATKAAAGTTTGTAAGGAAACAGTTTTGAAATTCTGATTTGTTTTTACATGATGTTTGTAGTCACCAGATTTTTAAGCAGCCAAATGATGTTTGCAGTATGGTGTTGATGTGGTGTGATATTTGTGAAACTGTGGCAACAGGATATAGGTGAGAGAATTGATAGCACCCTGGGAAAGTTTTGTGTTGTTTCTCTTGTTTGCTTTGGTGATTTCTGTCTTTATTTTATGCAGGGCAAGACCATAATGGTACAGTAATTTACCATTTACACAAGTTAGTGAATTTTGTTATAAGATGGAAAGAAAGTACCTGTTAGAGTTGATGCTTTTGCTTCATAACTTTTTGGAAAACTAAGTCCTTCACATAATCTTGAATATTTTAGGTCCCTTAACAGAATCTTTAACCTGGCCTAGTGACTCCAGGAATCTATTTCTACCATCTGCTGTTGAAATTTATGTGTCAGAGACACTTTCATGTTACTGATGGAAATACAATGGAAAAATGTTAACTTACATATTCTAGAATAAATCTGATTTATGTATRGAAAATTGTTAGCTGCTGTGTGCAGTTCTGGATGGCTGTTCTCTAAATGAAATTGAGATCCGTGTCTTTTAAGAAAGCTGCTATTTGGAGGATCTCCACTGGAAATAGTCACAGGCAATGCATCAGTTCAATTACTTAAAATACCTGGGGAAAAAAAAATCAATGTTTAACTATTCTGAGGTTTTAGTTTGCTAGTGCAWCATCTGGGGGCTTGTAGATGGCATGACTTTATTTGATCTTACATATTTTCTATGAAGAGTTTTGWGCAGCAAGATGATTATTTTGTGTCATCTAAACTTAAAATATTTATATTCTCTTAATTCTGTCCTGTTTCTAATATGCCAAAATTAATYAATGCTGAGCTTAAAAGATTCTTGAAGATACCTTTGGTTAGTTTAWGTTGGGTAATATAAARCAAGTGTTCAWTTTTTTWATTTAATTTTTTTTAGCAACTATAAACTCCTCGGGCTATACGTGTACTTTGTTGTGCTATAAAATCTCTGACCTTTAGCAAGCATTGACAACCTCATAAACAGAAAACCAATTCTTTTTTTTCCCAAACTATTGATTTCCAATTGACACAGAAAAAGCACTTTGTTACTCTTCTTATTCCATTTTAATGCCTTAACACTAGAAATGAAGCTTCAGAGAATGATGTAATATAGAAGATCCTACTTCAGTTTTCAGGAGTTGTTTTTAATAACTGATTCTTGCTATTTAATAGTTGAAAACAGGTGGATTCTTTGGGTTTGGGCCCATGATCTGACTGACTGTATGACTTAAAGGTATTAAATAGATACATRCAGATTAATATTAAACAGATTATTTGGTGATGTAGAGTTTTGTGCTGTGTGGTGTTACAGTGTGCATTTCCTGGAACTGCTGGAAKCTTTCTAAAGGTATAGTTAAAAGTGAATGAAAATTTTGCAGGAAAAAAATAYRCAAGATGTCAAAACRAGCTGATAAAGGATGATGGGTGACYATGCAATATAAACAATGTGAGGATTGGAAGGGCAGGTTTGGGGATTGCCTGGAGGATAAAATGGCTGGAAGTTGTGGGATATGCTGATGTGGGCACATGGGTACCCACTTTTCTGAATACCAGCCCTAGAGATGGCTCAAGAGCCAGGAGRAGTTTTTCTGCTGTCATTTGGGTTTCTCTCAATGATGAAAGCTAAGCCAACAAAATCTTCGTCAGCATAGTTGTTTCTACAGAGCTTTTGCTGGTGCAGCAATGTCATGTGAGAAGGGCATTCATTTTTCCTCTTCCAAGCCAACAGAACTATGCTAGCAAAAACTAAAGATATGTCATGCTGTATTTCATAAGCATTTCTAAAGAGTTCTTTCCTCATGCCTTTGGACGGGTGTGTTTTTTGGGGGAGGAGAGGCTTAGCCATTCAGTGGATGGATTTTCCACTAACCTAATGCTCTGCTCTCTCTGAGGTACGGCATTTTGGAAAGGTTAATGCTGTAATAGTGTTTAAGCTGAAATGGCTTTTGTCTGCCAATGTATGTTACCTTGTGCAGATGCTTGCCAGGAGACAATTATATAAAAAATAGTGTTTAGTGGACTGTTTTGGAGTCTGTCTGAGAAATTATTTTTTACTTTCTCCCTCGAAAGCTCCAAAAAAAAAGTGAGAACAGATCCTAATGGAGCTACAACTTTAAATAGTATTAAAGTTATACTTTTAAGACTGTTTTCATTACCTTAATGAGGGAGAACTGTGTTTTATAATAACAGTATGTGAATATTAGCCAGGTTGATTTTCATCYACCACAGATTGTTCAGTGCTAGAACTGTCATTTCCTTCGAAACCCTGCAACTTGGACTTTGTTCTTCAAGCTGGGTAGCTCCTCTAGTCAAAACAACGATTGTAGAGGATTTTTTTTTCCTTAGGTAGTATCCTAGTATGCCAGCTTTTTCCTTTCCTACGTGGTTAAAAGAGCAGTGCCTGTAGTCTGCCACATTTAATAATGAGCTGGAAGCACCTTAGCAAACCTTCTTGTTATGTTCCATTGTAGCAGGAGCTACATCCAGAGAACTGTTCCATTTTCCATGAGGAAACCAAAGGTATTTACTTCCTTTGATGTACTTGGCTCTGATCTTTTGTATCCTTTAAGTCCAAAGTGAGGTCAAGAAGGGAGCTGACAGGAGAATGACAGTGCTTTGTGCAGAATGGAACAGCTGACCCTCTTGAGGACCAGAGTACTSTGAAGAAGCTTTGTGTAGTGGCAGAGCATTTTCAGTCTACATTTCAAGTTTTGTGTTTTGAATTTATAGATAACAAATGACAGCAAACTCCTGATCTCCACAAGTATTTGRATATTGTAGTTTTCTATCAATATGTAGAATAAAAGACTGCTCTAGTCTTGCTTGTTGTTAAACATATTATTCTCATTTATGAAACTACATTCCTAAAGGAATTACCTTGTTATTCTTTGTCACTGTCAGCTCAGTGTTTCTATTGCATTCAGGAGTGAACTCACAGGAAAAGGTGAGGCAGGATTAAAGAGCCTTAGAGTATTGCTCAGAATTTAAAATGTAAAAGGAGGGGGAGGGATAGTTGCTAATAATACACCTTGGCTTCTCACATGCCTATTCCTGTGAAAGGTGTCCTCTTTAAAAGCCTGTCAACTATCTTATGAGCAATGGTAGTGTCCTATCTTAGGCCCTGAGTGTGCAAAAGGAGGGCACTATRTTGCTCTTTAAAAGTGTTTGAGAAGTTGTAGCATGCAAAATGTCCCAGTAAAGGAAAGGAGATATTTAAGAAGACTGGGGGCAAGTTTCAATTTTTGTTTCTGATGTTCAGCATTATTGTTGTCCAAGTAATATCCTGTGTACTGAGGTGTGTGTAGGTGTGAAATGGATGTTTGACTGGTATGTTCTGGTGCTTTAAGKCTGTCTCTCTGTCTTTCCTTCCTCTCTCCAGGCTGTTGGCTGTGCAGCAGCCAGTGAGGGGGAGGTGGAGTGGTGGTGCCTTGGTCCCAGGGGTGCCCAGCCATGTCCTGGTGCCAGCAGGGAGGGTCCTTGGGAGCTCAGGGCCCAGCTGGAGAGAGGGAGTGTAAACCTCTGCTCTCCTGCTGCTGGAGCAGCACCTCTTGGCAGAGAGGCAGGGCAGGAAGTAGGAGAGCAGATCACTTTTGTAAAATTGCAGCAAGATGAACTAGAGCAGACCTGGGAGTGCTGTTTATTGGGTTCACAGTTGTGGAGTTTTCCTTCCAAATTGGAGGAAACTTTGTCGAGAAAGTCTGCAAATGTCTTCTGGTGCATTTGGTGCTATTTCTGTCTAGTTAATCTTTTAATGATGTCTACACTTGGTAGTAGGACATAACTTGCTCAGACAGTGGGATGCATTCAGTCCTTAATTAATTTTGGAAGAGGTAGGATTACTGCACATTATGCTTTTGTATTCTGATTTATCATACTCTGATAATCTGATTACAAAGTAGCTTGGTAAATTGAATCAAGTAAGAAGTATCTTCTAATGCTAATGGAGTAAATAGCATTTAGTTGTTAACTGATTAATGTAGAAATTTAGAATCTGTGTAAATAGCATCATCAGGAAAAGCATAAATCTTTGATTTAAGTATGTATAAGTCAGTGCAGCATGGATTCACTTGTATTAACCAGCTAATGCTAAACTAGGACTAAACTCCCTAAACAAGACTAGGAAATGCTAAATTCCCTAAACAAGACTAGGGAATCTTTTGGWTTCATGCTTCAAAAGCAGACCAATTTCTTATTAGCTTGCCTCTAATAATGGTTGTAATTAAGATCAGACCTGCATAATATCATAATTCAGCAAGCAGCTCAGGACTTTTTGCTCCCTAGCTGGTCATTTAATGGTTCTCCAACTTTAGCCATAACATGCAGAAAGCAGGTGTGTGTKGGATTTTCTGAAAAAAGGAAACAGCTGCCTCTGTGTAATTCCAGTTTGTATTTCTCATAATTGTGCAAAGCTGCTTTAAWTTTTCTGTTAAATGAATGGCAATCTTAATATTAGCTGCTACATTTTTATAGATGCTATGTGGTAGATTTTAACTGCCTGGGCCACTGAGGCACTAGTTATAAGGGAGAGCAAAATTTTRGTTGCAGGCCCTGGCTTATGGCTCTTGGATCATCCACGAACACAGCCTGGTCTGTTTGTGGGCAGAATTGTTGTTCCCTCTGGAATCCTCCCTTGCTCTCCAAATCAGAATTTTCAAGGTTGCGTGGTGTTGGTTTTGTTTGTTTTTTTTCTCCTTTCCTCTCCTTTTTCATCTCAGGCAGTTTGCTCCAGTCCCTTTCCCACCTCTGTCTTAACAAAAGTTTCCCAGGAGGGACTAATCTGTTCCAAATATAGACGTTTCTCAGGTTGTGTGCCTTTTGTCTTAGAATTCATCTACTGATTCCCAGTTACTAGGTAATATCATTAATCTGTGCCTTCTCATAGCTTTATTTCAGTAGGGCTGATGCTGTTGAAGTGCCCTTAAAGGAGCTCCTGGGGCAGGATTGTACATGACCCCATACAGAAAGAGCTGTGCAGCTGTTGCTGTTTCTCCTGGGGCTCTGTTCCTGCTGCCCATGGCTCATSAATGTCCTGTGCACCACCATAGCTCATTAGCCCAACAGAACCTGCCCTGGCCAAAGAGCTTCATGCTTTATGCACCATGGAAAAGTTGAGCCAACACCAGAGCTGGTGGAAAGGTGAAGGTGGGACCATATCTGAAGACCTTGGGGCAGAGACTGTAGGGAGCAGAAGGAAAAAGCAGGACCTCCCCTTGATGGCAGCAGTAAGTTCTCTCTTGATTTGGGTGTCAGAGACATCAGTCTGACTTGCCAAAATGCATTGTTACCAGGAGCTGTGTGTAGATGGTGCTCCTTAAGAATTAAGCAGTAGCTGGATGCAGTAATTCTTTTAGTTTTAAGATAATTTTATTAAGAWAATTAAGATAATTTTGATTGATACCTTTCTGCTTAAGGCATAAACATTTTCCCTTTTCATCCTAATAACTTGGAGTGTTTTCAGTTGGTGGGGAGAGTTGGTGTTTGTTCTAATCACAGGAACCCTGAGGTTATGATATTACTATATATTTTTATATATATATATATATATATGTATGCTCATATAATTGAGGTGAAAAACAGCTGGAAAAAGTTCTTGTTGTGGCAAGGCTCTTATATGAGTCTTAAAAGATCCGTTTTTCTAGGAGAGGTCCTGACTTCTCTCAAAAAATGTAAAGCACTTCAACATCCAAGAAAGGTTTGTACCACTGTTATGCAAGGGGCAAGGCAAAACTTTTCCTACTGACGTTGTAGGATTCATCCATTGGTTCTTCCACTTGAACCATGGAGGGAGTTGCTGCAYGAAGCTGCTGTGGGAGTTATGGGAAGAGGCCASTGTTTGTTGGTTTGRTTTTTTTTCTCATACAGCTACTTCTGTAWCAGATTTTTGAAATAACGTAGATCTTACAGAAAACTTGGGTCTCCCAAAGAAAAGCAGGTGAATTTGTACATTCCTCTAAAGCAAACAGTACAGCTTCTGATGGGGGTCATACTTGTCCAGTCTTCTTGTAGCACTACTAATGGTTGTTTAATGCAGAGCATCTTTTACATATTTTTTCCTCTTTCTGATATTTCCTCTCTAGGAAGATTTCCATTAAACTGATTACAAGGATATGTACACTTGATATATAGTACAGAAAATAACCCACTGAGCACATGTACCTGCATAAAGGGAGGAGTTTCAAATAATACAACTAAAGCAACTTATGAGGAAAAGTGCAACTTTCATGTAACTAGAGCAGATGTTGACAGCTATGCCAAGATGCTGTGTACAGCCTGCAATTTTCTGAATGATTTGTAATAAATCTCACTGGGAATTCAGCACTGGCTGATGTTGACGGCCAGGATGGGAGGTGAATTCATAATCATAGTAAAAATGAGATAGATGCATCTTTTCCACAACCAAGGATGCTCTTGAGGCCTGTGCAGGAATTCTGTTGACATATGAGTGAACCAAAGCTTATTTAAGAAGCAAATTTTCATTTTACCTTTTCCCTGACRGTGTGTCCACTTTGCATGTTTTTTCACCCCCACCCTTCTAATCCAATTTCCTGCCCTGAATTTGTTTCATATAAGTTATTTTGACAGCCATTTCTGGGTCTTTTGACAACAGTATCAATCGGATAGGAGTTGAAACTCTTGATGACTGTTAAATRAATTGGATTAAGTTGAGTAGATCCTATTCCCAGAAATATCTGTACTCATTACAAGTCAGTTTAGTGGGTTTACATATGGTGATTTTCAAGTCAGAGCCTGGTACAAAGGACCCGGTGGTTTTTCATGTATCAAGATTCAGGAGGCAGCCATCATAAAACTCAGGAATGACTTTGCTTGATATGCTGGGTTTTTTTATGACTTCTCCTCTAGGCTGTCCRGAAGAAAGCAGTAGGAGCACAGCATTGACCARTTTTATCATCTGCTGACTGCAGAGCTCATGTCTGTGCAGTACTGGACACCCAWCTCACAGCTGATAATRACAATTTTCCCTCTGRAAAGGGATGTTTTTGTCTATGCACMGTGGTGACCACTTGTCAGAAAGGGAATTACTAGACTTTAAATGAATGGTGGGGGTTTAATGTTACACTTTTTATCCTCCACTCTTACATGCAAGTCCTTTTACTTCCTGTTTACTAAAATAGGTATTTATTTTTGCCACCTAAAAAAGATACTAAAATTGGTATGTTTTCTTTCATGAGACCTATTGTGAGCTGTTTGAGCTGTTAATTGCAAAGCCAGGTWATGCTCTGCCCCTAATATTCAGTCTTTTCAGCTGTTGAGATAATTTTAGGGCAGAACCTCATTTGTGTCCCTCTTGTTAAAATCTGCAAGTTCTTTGTTRGTCTGTATTGCAATCCAGTCTATGGCCAGTGCTGGGATTTGGTGTTAACCATTTTGCTTACCAGACCCTATTTTCTCTTCAAAGAACAGCTCCTAGGGGCTGCCTTTCAGGTTTTTTTTTCTGCTTTTTCCTGTCCTACATGGCACATGAGAAAATAAAATCTGACTATATGGGGAGGTGAAAGAGATGGGATTCAGAAGGATGGGGGAGTGATTTGCTCCCCCCCTTGGTCTGCGGTGCATAAAATTCCTTAAATTTTCTTTAATCCAATCTGTGCAAGTTTAGAAACTAGAACCAGATTATCTCAGACATGAAAATTGTCTGTATGAGAGGAAACTTCAGGGGTGGAATGCTRTCCAAGTATTTATAACTCACAGTTGTGGATCACAAACACACAGTTGCATTACCAATTTGAATGAATCAATGGTGGCTGTTATTAAAAAATAATCAGGTAAGCAAAGATTCATTCTGTTCTGTGTATTTTGTTGCTAATGTGAAGCACAGGGTTTGGCATTTATTCATGGATGCACATATGGTGATTCCAGTTGTCTCAAAATAGCTCCATTCTATGAACCCAAAATTGAGATTCTTTTTCGTGTGAATTGGAACTCCACAGCTTTTCCTCAGTTCTGTCTGTTTGACTGTAGGACACATAGCACCAAGTCTGCAGGCTTCAAATCTATCTGCAAGGAAAAATCTGTTCAGACCTAGTTATAAACTAATTTGCAGTTAGTTTGTGATAGAAAATAAAGGATTTTTTTTTTTCTTGTGCATCAGTTTCCTGGATTGACCTMGGCAAGCAAATCTGTTTGCAGAGTATGTGTTGGTAACTGAGTGAGCAGATATTTAAAATGGTGTTGGAAAGGGACTGGAGCTCTTAGTGTATTTCATARAATTAAAGAAAAACTTGAAGATGTTGATTACAGTTACTGTGTTGATGGCTTGTGTATGGAGAAGCAATTAAATTACACTTATTTTTCAGTATTATATTTGCAACTGGACACAAATGTTTTGGGGTTTGTTTTCTTCTGTCTTCAGCCTGTAGTATTTTTGAACATTTATCTAAATACTGTACAAATCATATGTTAGGCAACAAAGTGAAACAGCATCTCTATTCATGTTTTGTTTACAATAAAGGTTCTGAGCTTCTTAATAAATTGCACTGGGTTTGCTCTTAGAGCTCTTGCCTGGCTTGGACTGCAAATGCTTCCATGCGGGTGGTGCTATTACTTTTTCTCTGAAAGGCAAACCTAAAAAAGAGGGAAGATGGAAAATCATCAGTTTTGCCAAAATGTGTAAATCCTAAATCCAGGGCACTTATTTTGTTGAAWAAAGTAAAACTGTCTTCTGTAATTCCAGTTGCCCAAAATATGGCTTATGGATTGGGCTCGTAGATAATTAACTCCAACAAAGAGAAAAACACTGTTCTGCTGACAGGAATTTGTGAGCTTTCATGGCCTGTTACTCCTCCACACCTGCTGGGCTGCATATTTCAGACCCTTTGGGAAGATACCTGCTTGTTTATAGAAATAGAGTTTCACCAGGAATGCCAACAAAATGTTTATTATGACTACTTGTTAACTCTGTAATGCAGAAATATCTTGGAAGTCCAATGAAACTGTTACTGCTGCTAGATAGAGCAAGTAGGATGGATATGATAAATGCTGATTCCTTCCTTTTTTTCTTTTTTTTTTTTTTAATGACGGTTTAAAGTTTTAGATGTCATCACGTTCCATCTCCCCTCCCACAGCAAATAAAAGTATAATGCATTTCTTTCGTTGATTTTCAGGCATTCAGAAGGGATGTTCTTGCTGATTCAAGACAAAATAGTTCTGTCCAGGACTCTACACTGGGGATAAGGACATGGGACTCCTCCTGCCAGATTCCAGATGGTTCATCACAACTGACACCTTGGCTGACAACTGTGAACAGGATCTTCGGATTATTCTATTTTATTTTTGTGGGAGACCACAATCCCCAAACTCTAGGGCATATCAGGTACTAAATCAAATCCTAAGCTTTTCCATAACATTATTGCATTGTTATTTGTTTCCTATGAAGGACTTTGGACATTCAGATCTTACTCTTTATTTCTTGTAGGAAGTGGAAAATCCTTGGGTTTACATCTTGCAGTAGCTGAGTAATGACAAGGAGTTGTGTTTCTTATTTCCTATGGAAAATTTGGGGTTTAATCATTAGTTATCTATATATAGTATTTTAAATTCTTATAAATTGTAATTGCTTCTCATGGTTATTATGCTAATTACCAAATTGTTTCTTTGTTTCTTCTTTGTTGCTTTTGAGAGTATGCTTATTAATACTAGTTTTGCTACAGTTTGTAGGTGAGATAATTCCTGCATTCAGAACTTGGCCTATCAACAAGGAAACTTTAAAAGTTTATGAAATTTATGAATGTTTGCACACTTGGGGCATTGTGATTCATCTATTTACTTTCAACCCCTTTAAAATAAATYTATATGTAATTTTCTTATCATTTGAGAAAATCTTCCCTTGTTTTTGTTGGAGCCTAGTTTGATTTAGAGTATCTAAATGTTCAGGTGTTTATTTTTAAAATGTGGAATGGAAAATCTGTGAGCGGTATCCCATAGTGTAGCTCTTAATTCTAGTTTGTGTAGATGTCTAATGTTAAAAGCCTCTTGATAAAAGTGGTTAAAAAACAATCACTCCCTCCAATACAAGAAAGGAAAAAGTGTTTTAGCAGAGGGGGAATGCTTTTTACAGAAAAATCATGTTTATTTTGGGTAGCTGTTTGGCTATGGGTGGGCTTTATAATCAACTCAAAATTACTCAATAATCCACTTTTTTTTTTGTCCTAAAGGTTCCATATTTCTTGTAGAATTTTAAAATAACCTTTTCTAATGAGGATGTCTGATATTCTTACTGTGARAGATGAAACTGATGCAATGAAGGGTTCAGAAGCTGAATTTAAAGATACAGACYCAGTTGAAAACCTTAAAAAATCAGGAAGTGAGGAACAGATTCAAGTGGAAAAGGATGAAAATTGTCCTGATAACAAAAACGATATGCCGGTAAGAAGCTTATCTCTCATTCTTCACTAGTATATCATGTTAAATAAGTCTGTGTCTCGTTATTCTCCATTCTGTTGATCCTCTTACATGTTTCTTTGGTCCAGCTAGGAAAACTTGGCTGGTGTTAGGGAAGCAAGTATAATGATTATTGCTTCCTCTCTCCTCCTTTGTCCCACTTSTCTGTTTATACTTATGTAAATATGACTCAGTCACTTCTAATTCTTTGAAGTAGATGAGTGGTTTTCCTGAGAACAGATCATTTGCCCATGTTTGTGTTTCCCTGAGTGCATATGTGAAGTCTTTTCATTGTAGCAGAACAAGGAACAAGCTCAGGCTGCTTTTGCTGCTGCTGAATCCTGACAGAGTTTGGAGCTGGGCTGTGTGTGCTGAGTGTGGCTGCTTTGAACAAAGTGCTGCTGCTCAGCCCTGGGCAGAGGTGGCCAGCCCAGGGCCCTTGAGCTGTTGCACTTTGCAGGTGGCTCGGGTGTAGATTTTCCAGCAGAGCTGTTCAGCATAAGGCTGAAGTAATCAGCTGTAGGTAATCCAAATCCCCAAGAGTTGGAGGAATCCAGAGCTCCTGAGGCCAGCAGGTCTGCTTGYTGCCCCAGCCACCTGCAGAAACCCTGCAGGAGTGGCAGAATGAGCTGGTGTCATCCTGCTGATGTGGGCAAAGGTACTCCCTGCACCWTCCCTTCTCTGTTCTTCACTACTTGACAAGTTTAGCCAGGTGATTTTTGGGTAGGAAAGCTGAGGCAGTTCCTCACACACGCATCGAAAAGCTGAGGCATGTAAATGGGTGGCCTTTGCAGATGGGAAAARTACCTGTAAGGAAGTCATGGCATCAAGTGAGGAGGAGGGAAAACAAATAGTGTGCAAATACCTTGTGTCAGTGGAGAACACACTGATAAGGAAGGGTTAGGAATTTGTGGCAGCAGATTTAGTACCTCTGAGATTTAGTACCTCTGAGTGGGACAAGAGAGCTCACTCCTGGCTGAGGCTGCCCAACTGGTCATTGAGGCTGTAAGCAGCTCAGATGAGGTGAGGAGTTCAGGAAAGCAACTAAAAATTTCTGACACAACCTACAAAACACACCGGATTTCTAAAAGGAATCACGGAAGTTTGTGTTTTGCAAAGTCTATAGGAAACTATAGTTGTCCATAGGAATTTTGTGTCTGTGGGTTAATACTAAACAAATTTTTGTAGGAATCCTGATTGGGATATGTGGGATTCTCTTGTGGGTTGCAAAAACAGGACAGTAGCTTATTAGATTCTTGTTATTGAGATTTGAGAAGAAGGTTCTTTGGGGAGTAGTTTTGTTGAAGACTAACAATTCAGTATTCCACTGAGTGAAGTAAGCTTTATCTGCTATGTTAAATTACTTCCAGATAAATCTTGTAGACCACTGCAATAACAATAGTTTTACACTTTAATATCTGCTGGCTTTATTAAGACTGGCATCAGTGTAAATAGATAATTTTATGGAAAATATAAATCCTTGAAATGAAATACTTCTCCTGTAACATGAGAATAACTGCTACTAAAAAGCTGGTAGATATTATAGCTGAGCTGGTATTTTCATTAATAMATGGAATATTCTAGTAGTGAGTCTTAAAAGTTAATATAAGGTTTAGTTGTTTTCATACTATTTCATTCATAGTTCAGTAATTTGGAAAAATCTCATTCGTATTTTCTCATTTAACAAATTTTAGTGTGGGGACTTCTATGAGGCTCAAGTGGCAAATAAGAAATAAGCCTTCCTGCAAACAACTGCTGCTGTCTGGTCAGAGGGCAGAATGAACCTGTCAGTGCTGCCAGAGGCTGTGGGTTTGGCAGGTGTTGATTGCTTGGTTGGGTGCTTGTTCAGGAGTCAGAGCTGGTGGCTGAAATAATTATCTCACATCCACAAAATGCACTGGACACTGCATGAYGACAGCTTTTCTGTCTGTGCATTTAGTGTTGTGTCCAGGAATCTCTATCAGAATCACAACATTGCTGTTATATGAGCAGTTTAATTAAAAACTGAGGCTGAGGGTGCAGATTCCAGAGTGGAAGGAAGACAGCCATTTACCAAGTGGAACATGGCTAATGTGAGCAAGCCCCTTGCAACAATTGAATCAGCACAAGTTAATAATGTCACTTGTACTATGGAGCCTGCCAGTGCAAATATATATGCTYTATATTTGAGAATTTCTCATTTAAAGCATGTTTTATGCTAAAATACAAAACAAAAATTTGGGATTGTCCATTGTAAAAAAACCTTGTGGAACTATTGCAGTCAGCAAGTTTTTAACTAATGGATGATTAAACAATTTGATGGAATTTCAGTGGACACAGTAATTGTCATTAAGTGCAGGTTAAATGTTATTTTGGTGGTGTTACTGGGAAAAGAGCAAAGAATTTGCTGAGAAATGTTAGAAAATATTATCAGGAACTTACTGGAATTTGTTTTGTACTTCTGTTTACTAATTGAGTGCATCAGAGGATGGGTTGAGGTGGGAGTTGCATGGAAGTTGGATTTGGCTCTCCTCCCTAGGAACAGAATAGGTTTGGTATCTTCTGTCAAACTACAATCATACTCCTGAGTACAGTTATCACTTCCTTTTTGACTTCTTTGCAGCCAAGGAAGAAACAGGCTATGATTTTTCCTCTGTCTAAACTTGATATGGGTTGAATTCAAGTATGTTTCTGGAACTGCACAGCTCAGAAACTGGTGATTAGATTTTAAAATGTAACTTGTGTTTGTAAATTACAGATTGTTTTGAGAGGTTGTGCATTAGTAACTGATTTGCTGCTGTGTCTGCTGTTGGAGGTRCAATGTGAATGAGGAAAATACCTAATTAGAGTACATGGCCAGCAATCCCAATTTCTTCAAGCAGTGCAAAAGTAGTATAATTGATAGAGATCATTTCTAAATTGGCATATTTGGAGTGAGGTTCAAGTGTCATTTAAATGGCACTGGAGACAAGAGGCACTCTTAGGAAAAGTACTTTCACAGAAGTCACGTGCACAGCACCACTGTGRTGGATTCTGTGATCAAAAAGGTTTTGGTTCTTTAGTCACTGTTGTCTCCCACCTGTTAAATCTTATCCAGGCTAGGTGACAACAAATTAATTCAAAATTAGCTGGAGTACAGTGTCTGTGGTTGCCTCTGTCTCTGGGTGGTGAGACAGGCAGTGTCATCCACTGTAAGGACAAAGCATCAAGAAATATTGACAACTAATTAAAGATTCTGGACTTATCCTACAATATATCCCTTATGTTTTATTAGGAAGATTTCTTTTTTAAAAACCAAAAAAGCCTCATGGCATGAGTGCAGAGTTGCGTGCATCAACTGTATGGAATTTTTTTTTACTTGGTGACTTGGCATCTCTTTCTACATGTATCTTCATTCCATACTAGCACAAACCTTGGTCTTCTCTCTCTGTTTCACAGCTGAAGTACTCTGAATCCTTTCTTTGCCTCCTCCCCAGCTGTTTTGGTCTTGTCAGGATTTACCTGTCTTTGTCTCCAAAATATGTGATGTAATACTTTTGAATAGATAAATGATCAGGCAGATTCTCTTACTTTTGAACTGCCTCCAAGTCCAAGAGTGAGACTTTTTCCATCAGTCCATCCTCTACTGTGTCATGGAAAATTGCTGTCACTGCTCACTAATGCAGGACAGCAAGTAACCATAGACCACACTGTTCTTTCCCTCAGCTTTACAAACTATCCGTGGTTCTTGCAACTGTAGCACTTGACTGGATTTAAAATTGAGGCCTAATTTTGCAGAAAGGTAAAAAACTGAATGTCCTTAGAAAACTCTTTGTTCAGGTTTGTCTTGTTGTGCCTATCCTCAGAGATGCCCAAATGGTACTTCAGAAATAGAGCCCCTTCTCACAAAACCTTTCACACGTCTGAATTTGCCATCTTGTGCCTGACCTGTTTTTATCTGACTTGTTTAGACAGCACAGTGATGATAGAGGAAGGCATGTAACAGCTCCAGATCTCTGCTTTGCATTCAGTATACATGATCTGGTGASGTACTTAGGAGAAAATGAAGTAGGCAAATACTCCTACTGAAAACCTGGATATTTATGATTATATGTTTTTGATCAATGCTATCTTCTCTTTTTATTTTGCCATTGGAAATGTAGTGTAGTAGTTGGTCTTAAAAGTTGTTTGTGGGGTTTTATCAAAGGCAAGAACCTAATCATTATTTTCATTATGCAATTATTTGGAATACTTGCTTTTAAACACTATCTTGAAATCATGCCCATAATGACTATAAATAGAGCTTTCATTAACACAGTGTTTTCTCAAGGCAGTAGAAGTCTTTGAGAGCTGCAAATATAAAAAAAATTGCCTAATTTGCACTCACCAAGGACTGCATATTCTAAATTAGCTAGAAATTCTTTTTCACAAATGGGAAATATAAAGATGCTCTATAGGAGCAAAACAGTAAATGTAGAGAAATTAGGGCAGAATAAAATTCATGGCCCTGAAAAGAGAGAAAATGTGTATTAACAGCTACAGTGTGCATTGGCTACCTACTGTCCTGGAATTCCTGTGGAAGTGGTGTCATCCTCTGTCARAGTGGTTTTGTCCCAGAAAGAAAGGTTGTGCATCACCATCTTCAAGCTCTGAGAGTGCAGTTGCTGGGGTATCAGAGGACTTGGGGTTTGGAGTTGCAGACAAGACCTTGCACCATTGGTCTGTCGTCACCTGAGCTGTCCCTGCAGTCCAGCCCTACCAGGCTTATTCCAGTGCTTCTCACCTGACCCATATGTGCTGCTCATTGCTCACTGTTACACCTGGGCTTGAGGGGCTGGCATTTCATGTTTTGACGTCCTTGAAGTCACACAGGAAAGCCAGGAATCCACACCTGTCACRGGAGTGTTATACAAGTCTGTTTTTTCTAGAGGATAAATTTGAATATGACAGTGGAGTGATGATTGTCTCATCTGTGAAGGGAAACCTCCCTCCTGCAGTGGCCCCCAGCTCTCCCCAGTACTGCTGGTATTGGTTTAGTCCCACCAACAATTTCTTCTTTTTTTTTTTTTTTTTTTTTTTTTTTTTTTTCTTTTTACTCTTAAAAATATGCATGATTTATCTAATTAGTGAGCAGTAACTTGATGTCCTGTATAACTAGGTTGAATTCCCTCTTGTGCCCTATCAAATGCTGGATCTGGAGTGTTTGCTCTGTATATTCTTTTGGCTTATATACTRGCTTCAAAGCTTCCAAAATTTTGCAAAAGATAAACAATTGCCTGAGTATAGATTCTTTTGCCTCTTGATAGTGAACTGAAGACCTCACTGACAGCCCTGATTTGACTTTAAATTTGCACTACTTGRTTTGAACACACCCAAGCTAATTGACTCTGGAGTGATTGATAGGAGCTTGGGAAATAATCCAGTTTTTAAAATTTAGTAGCTTGGTGTAACAGAAACTTCGTCAGGGATATGTAGTGCCAGCTTTCGGCATGCAAGAAATGCTTTCAGCTGAGATGRTGGATAGGAAAAGGTATTTTGCAGGTAACAGAAAAACTCAAAGTCTCTGTGTGGTTGCAGGTATGGAAACAGCAAAACTCAAGAGTCTGAATGGTTCCAGGTATGGAAGTATTTGAACTGTCTTTGCTGCTCAAAATCTCAGCAAGCTTCCTTTAAAAAGCTGCTGATGAGTTCAGTGAGTTTCCAGTGCAGCTATTTAAAATGCTGTTACATAGTGAAATGAGCTTAAATGAGCTTCCCTTCTGCTGCTTCCCTTAGCTGCTCCTCAGCTAAGCTGGTGCAACATCCAAAATTGGCATATGGGACTTGAGGGAAATGAGAGAAAAAGCACTTGTGCCTTTACRTGGTAGAGCTCTGGTGTAGGTGAAGTGTTCTTTTTAGCAATGTTGTAGCTCCTGCTAAGAAGTTCAGGCACTTGATAGACATCTCCTGTGAGCCAAGGCAAGGAGAGCTGCATTCATGGAGKTTTCCAGTGGAGTCTCTATTTAGTTCCCTTTTTAAAGGAGGAAATAATGTCCATTAAACAACATTTGAAATTATATTAATGATGTTAATTTCTCCTTACAAATATTAGGCCTGTGCTCACGAAAACCAGTTCTGTTAAAAGCTTGTAAGCTTGTCTGTTCATTAGTTTAATTTTTCCAGGGAAACCAATACTTAAATTATGTGCCACTAAATGTTTCTATTCTTATACTACTGGCACTGAGGGTTGACTTATATTTAACTATGCATTTAACAAACCATTAAATGCTTTTATTGATTCAAATGTACCTTTCAGTTATGCATACTTTAATAAAAGTCTGGTAATTCTTTTTAAAGGRACAATATTAAGAGAAGAAGGGCTTTGAGAAGAAAAAAACAATTATTGCATAATAAGTTACTAAAATGGCTCTGGGAGGAGAAAAAGCATATTAATTCATAGTAAGTTGCTAAATGAAAGAAAWAAAAAAAGACCAGTAGCCCATTTTAAGATATACTTTMATAGGTCCCAAGATGAAAGAAAAAMCCCCATGTGTTTTAAGCTGCTTATGRTAAGACATCATCTGTTATTTGTTCCCCTGGTGGAGGCAATGCTTTTTTGKTTTTGATACCATTTTTCTAGGWAGGTTTCAGGAATAGGAAGAAAATACATTAAAAAAATCTCATGTTGCCAAGGAAATTAGGAAACAAGAATTGAAAGTGTAGGAGCTGGCTGTGAGAGTAACCTGCTTGGATGCCACTGAACAAAGATAATACTTGGTTCTGTTAAAGTGCTCTAATATCTGTTGTTGATAAATGAAGAAGGGAAATCAAGGACAAGCCTGACGAAAGTGGGAGAGCGCCTAATCCGTCAGCCAAAAGCACCTGCTGTTCCTTTCACAGATCTGCCCGTGTCAGTGATAACTGTCAAAGCTTTCTCTTGTACAGACTTTTGCATTAACAAACTTGTACCACTGAGTTTAATCTAACCCTTCTCTGTTGTGCCTGTCGCCAGCGGCCAGTGCAGTCCTTTGGACAGACAGCCAAAAGGTCCAAGGTACGGTAGCCCGGCGTGCTGGCATGCGAAGGGAGCCCTTCATGCTTGGTGCAGCTTTGTTACTTTGTGGAAAGTGCCTTTTAGTTTTATTTTTTGGCATTGTAGCTTTGTTTTATTCTGTTGGATTTTTGTCTTGCCTAGTTGTCTGCTTTTGTGATTTGCCTTTATATTTTTGGTGGCTTTTTATTGTTATGGAGAGAAACACCTTCCCAAACATTTTATTTWYTTTTCATTAGATGTGCTCTGTTGTGCTGGTAGTGCCTTCAAAAGCTGCAATTGCTTGGGTATTTTTATCCTAAAGGGAATTATTTATTCTATGAAAGCATTAAAAATGCGTTTTTCAGCCATTTTATTTTACATATAATGAATGAGAAAATAACGGCTTATGGTATATTGATATAATCTTTTATAAGCCATAGTTGTTAATTTTACATACTTTCCTTTAGTCAAACACAAAGTTAAAGTTAGTTCGGAGCCTTGCTGTATGTGAAGAATATCCACCACCTCCCACAGCTGAAATATCACAGGACCTCCAGGTAAAAATCACCTTACTGAAGTTTCTGGAACAATTTCAAGTAACTTGTTCAAAGGAAAATCTGTTGAGTATTTTTAAATATGTGGACACCATGTAGCTTTAGGGTTTTTTTTAATTCAGATCTAATAGAGGTGATAATATCAGATGCAGAATGTGGGCCTTTGTTTCTCTTAATTGTATTAGTTGATATCAGTGCATAGAAAGAGGGGTTTGTCAGTTATTTTAACTTTTTAGTCCTACAGTGCACTTGAGGGACTCTTAAATTTCTTAAGTGCTGTCGGTAAGACAGAAACATGGTGATTAGTGTGGAGTATAATTTATCAGTTTCTTATTTTTTGACAATGGTAATAGTTGTAATTTCTGGTGTTGTAACTGAATTCCTGCATATTGGTCACAATTGCTGGTAACTCTGTAACACCTGCCTGAGTTATGTGTGAATTAATCAGTCAAAATTGTACAACAAACCTAAAGAAGTTCCTACATGCTGAACAAAATATGTAAAATCAGTTTAGAGAATTTAAACAAAATCCAAGTTTCCTGACTTTACCTTCATACCAGCCTGTRTGTTCAGAGCAAAACCCTACTATTGCCTTTAGTTCTGTGTATGAAGGAGGGCCATCAAAATGCTGTTGTTTTTTCATGCCTATCAAAACAGAAATGGGCCTTTGCTGTTAYTGAAAACCTTCTGAACTGTGCTTTTGTGAAAAGTCTCACTTTGGTTAAGATGGAAGCAGTAGAAAGCAGGGTATGAGTGGGTTTTGCTGGTGAGGTGTTAACTCAGTTTTGGGGAAGGATGGGCTCATGTATGTGTTTGTGAAGCTAAATTTTTTTTGAGACTGAGACACACAGTATCTAGGTTTGGGGGCTTTTTTGTTCCTTTGGGAAAATAAAGAAACAGTATTTTTGGAAGCTTTCACTAATATAGCAGAATTTAAAGTGTTGACTAAAGGAATTCAGAAACTGGGCCTGTTACTTTGATGAAAATCCATCATAGATTGGTAAAGGTTGCAAAGTAAGCRATTAAAAGCCAACAGTAAAGCTGTTTACAATGATTTGCAAGCCTGTTGTAATGTTTCTCATAAGATAACAAAATAGACTGAGAGATCTGGTCAGGCTGAATTGTTCAGTCTGAGGCAGAGGGGTTTAACTTTCTCAGTCACTGTAGCAGATTTACCAGAAGACAGAAGTCTGATTTGGTGGACTGTTCATCCATGGTACATTTCCAGCCTGAGAGGCATTAAGATTTTCCATCCACCATCACTACAGAAGGCCATGTGTTGAATGATTTAAAGTCAGACATTTACAAGAAGTATTCTCCTCAGGTGGCATTTGTGGCCAAGTCCTCTGGGAATGTGTCCTTAGCTGTGTGCTACCAGGTGGTTCTCAAAAGGAATTCTTGCAGTGGTTGAAGGGATGTCAGGGCTGGTTCTGCAGAATGAATTGAATWGTGTGCTAATGTAAGTTTGCACAAAAGGAATATCATAAAGCAGATTGCCTTAAGARCAAAATTAGAGCTAGCTGTGAGTTTTCTTTGGAAGCAGTAATGTAGAAGAAATGGCTTATGAATCCCAATAGCTGTGCAGAGAAATGATTGCGAGAATAAATTTAGTTCTTCCCTGCAGGGTGGAGAAATGCATGTTGGAGAGTTAGAAGTGGCAATCTGTTAGGATTCTGGCACTGTAGTGTACATCCCGTGGGGCACAGGTCTCCCATGACCCTTTGTGACAACTCACACAGGCAATTTCTTTACTCATTTTGCCTCCTTTCCCAAAGAATCATTGGGAAAGCATGGAAGAGCCCTTCATATGTGCCAGTCAGCTGCCTGCAGCCCCACACTSGGAAGCATTAATTGTGTCTGGGATGTGTGGGAGGTCCAATGGCTCAGAGAAGGAAGAGCCTGCCTTGCACAGGCCTCTCTGGCAGCAGGAGAATCATCGATACWTCCCCTTCCTGGAAGGGTCATTGCTCTGTTGTATCACTGATGGCAACTGAAAATGGGCTTCCAGATTTCTGTTAGTGCTTAAAATGGATTTTAAGACACAGGAAGAATGAAATTCAGAATAATGTTGCTGGTGATATTTGGAGAATCCAAATTTTCAGTTATTAGAAAGTGTTAGGATGAAAAATATATAGACTCAACTAGGGAGTGGTGTGAGTTTGGGGATAACTCTATGGTCTTTTCTATGACTGTTCATCAGTCATCCCTTCACACCAGCAGCTCCAGCAGGGCAAAATCCTGACACAGGTTGATGTAGGAGACACTTAGCAAGGCCCTGCTGGCACCCTTGGCTTTCTCCTTGGAAGGCTGTGATGGAAGAGGGGGAACAATGAAATTGTCTCAAGCAGATAAATTTATTTTCTGATCAATGTTTCTATTTTCAATTGCAACATGAAACAAGATACTGCTTCTTCCTGAGAAACCCAGGTTAAGAGCACTTCATGTTTTTAATCCTTGCTAAAAAGCACTGGCAGCCCTTTACTGAGAGGTGCTGTGAAAGTACCAACTTTTAAATTTATTGTGAGGGGAAGAACATAACTGTGGTATGTTTGATCTTGTATCTTTGTAACACCAACTCTGTTCTCTTGCCATCATTTGTGTAAACATCAGGTTGTTCTGACTGTGCTCCAATATGAAGTACAAGCACTAGAAAAGGGTAATCAAGTTCAGCCCTTTGCCAGGAAGAGCTTTTTTCTTATGAATGACAATTGTTATTATGGGTAACAAGTAAATAAACCTTCAAAAGATTGAACATTATAAGCAAAGTAAAATAACCCAGTGGAGACAGAGTGGGGGGAGAAGGCAAGAGGCAGTAATGTTAGTTTCTATTGACTTATGATGGTTTTTCTGGTAAAAKTCCAGCCTCAGAATGCAGGATTTTGACAAATATTCATACCTTTCTCCAAAATGTGTTAAGCTGGTGGGATTTATCAGGTTTTGATGGTTTGGGGTGTTTTGTTTGGCTTTTTCTTGTTTAATCAAAATTTGGTGACAGTTCCTTCTTCTACCAATGAGGGCTTGGAATGGGTGATCTGAGTTAGGCTGAGGAGTCCAAATGCCAGCAGAGACCTGCTGCAAACGGGATTAAGAGTTTTATAAGGGAAGAGAAGTTAAAAGATTTTTCRTCAGTTTTCCAGTCAAGTAGGTCATATTTAATTAGATGCTACAGTTTTTATAGCATGAAATCACAAGAAAGTGCCCTTTGGTACCCAGTTCTGATGTATCACACTTTGAAGTAGAGCTGGTGGTAGTAGCAGAACTGGCTGTTCAGATGGTGATKCCTTTTTTTAGCTCTCGTTGGGGAAGGAAGTATGAAAATGATTACTTGCTGAGATCCTTTGACTAAACTATTGCTGTGTGCATTACTTGGAATGAGTTTAGAAGTTGCAGTCACTTTGCTAGTGAAGAAACATCAGACTATGAAAATTTGCTTAATTTCCTGATAGTTTTGTAGAGTGTCACTRTAACATGGAGGAGAACACAGTGAATCCAAATCAGGAATTATTTCTTCRTAAGACAGAAACCTTTTCCTCCTCAAATGATGGTTACACGGCTACTTGGTGAATGTTAAGAGTAGTACATTTTGTAGTGACAGATAAATTGCTCATTTGATTTATGCTCAGCTTTATGAGGTAAGGAATGCAAAGATTTGTTCTGGACTCCTTGAGGTTTATAGCCAAGTAAATTCTCAAGACTAGGAAAGAATCAGATGAGAGAGGTCCATTCTGGTGACCAAGGGTGGTATTTATCAGATGTGGTTATAGACACTGTCCAAAGCTGAGAAGTCTTCATTCACATTGAGATGCAGTTTGGTTGGTGCTCATTAATTAAGAAGTTTAACTGGAACATTTAGTATGGGGGAAAGTCATAATGAAAGGGAGAGCTGGTAAAACTGTGACCATTTTTTTCCTCATTTGAAGAAGTTGTTGCCCTGAAGCTGCATTTGTGAACTSCTGCTGGACCATAGCCTGGGTAGTGCAGGGCTCCCATTGTGCCGGCACAGGCAGGAGTGGCTGCGGGCTGGGCACGTGGACAGGTTCCAGCCTGGTGAATCCTGGCTATATTTAACTCTGGCCCCATTCCAGGCGGAGATCAAGCCTGTGCAATGACACAAGAGCAGAAGCTTAGAGCAAGGGCCCGGATATGAGTGAGAATGGCTTTGAGGGAGCAGTGAGGACTTGCGTGGGAAAGGATTAAGGTGCAGCACAGAGGAGGRATAGGCAAGAGTGCATGAGGGGCAGCTCTCTAGATTGGGAAGGATTAGATGTTCTTGGGAATGTTGAGCATGGACTCAGCTGGCATCTGGGAGAGCAGAACTGACATTTCAGGGAGTTAAAAGGTGACAGGGTAGTCTGGCTCTGACAGGACTTGGCCATTGCTCCTCTGGGAGTCATTCAGACACGGTGATTCCATTGCTCCTGAGCTGCTCAGGTTTGGCTGTCTGAACTTCACTGACAACCTCATGAAAGAGTAAAGAGTCACAAAGAACCAGCTGCAGTCTTGCACTATTTAGGGTATTTAGGGTACAATTACATCACTAATTTCAGAGGGAAACTTTCTGCTATATTTGAGAAATAGGTTTTATAATAGTTCACATACCATGGATTTTGAGATGGTTGCACACAAAGMTACTCTGTCAAAATACACAGGAAGTTATGAAACTTAGCCTTGATGACAGGTTTGCAAACTATGCCTTGATATATTGTACTGTAAATATTGCCCTTTTTTTCTGAATCTTGAAATGCTGGTCTGCCTTAGATTGAAATTTTTGGTTTGTTGTATTTTTTCTTGGTATGAACCAAACCAATCTTAAAACTGGAATATTTTGTTACATGTATGGAGGAAGATACTTTGCAATAGCATTCAGGGTCTGGAAGTGTGTGGCAATTCTAAAATGTTTATGGGCCTTTCTATGCCATCTCTGTACTTTTTAATTTACTGATTAATAATTTARTTGTACAGTCACATGAAGCACATGCAGAATCAGAATATATAGACCATTTTTTTGCTGTTGTTGCTTCATTGTTTTGCAGGTAATGTAGTACAGAACAGTTCTCCTGCAGGTATTGAAATAATTTGTGTGRTGACTGATTTTTACTTTTTGACAGGAGAAAATTCAGATCCAGTTGTCACAGTCTTTTGAAAAAGAAGAAAAACCTGCAAAAGATGAATCAGAAAARGAAAAATCCAGTGATAAACTGTCCAGAAAAATGTTATCAAGAGGTTTGCTATCCGTCCTTGTGCTTTTAAATGTACTGTGTAGATGAAGAACGTATGAAAATACTGTGCTATTTCCAGGTCTTCATTGCATAAACATTGCTTTATTTTTTTTTTCAAGTTAAGCAAATAGATTAGACACCTTTGAGCTGGAGAAAGACTTGGTCCCAGAGGAAAGAGAGCTTTTGAGACTATGTCAAACCCTCCAGAAAATGTTTTTCCTTTCTCTCTTGTCTGACTGCAGAGCAGCACAAAAACAGCTCTGTTGTCTCAGTTGTGCCCAAGTGTTCTTTAAGCTGACTTTATAAGTCACTGGAAGCTCCTTGCTTTTACCTAGACTTGGTTGTCACAGGACTTGTGAAACCCAAGTCAGAATGGCACAGCTCCCTTTGTACTTTTTCTGATCCTCATTCAAAAGGAGTCAGTGTTCTCCTTTGTTTATTTTACTTTTGATAATATCTAGCTTTTTTTTTAATAAAGTTTTGGAGCAAAGGTAGAACTGTATAAATTAAAAGGACAGTTATGTTTTCAATTAAATATTACTGCATTCTGGATTGATGCACAGTCTATGTGCTGAAAATCTTTGGGTTTTAATCTGAAAGAGAGCTGTGACATTAATGACATGAGCCAGTTTTTGTCCATGCTGTCTAATGCCTCCWACCCATAGAACACTTCATGCGTTTAAGTTGGCAAATAATTTTACAGCTCTTGCTTTAAATATCCAGAATGGTTACCTAAATATCTTGGATCAGACAGTGTATAGGAAATAACTTTGGAGCCAGAATTCTYTTTGAGACAAATGGCACTTGTCCATCTTGTGTCCAACAATTCCATAAGGCATGCCTCATGTGGAATTTCAGTGCATCTTGTCCCAGGTATCTGTGAAATTAAAAGCACTGGGATGAAGAACTTAACCTGCATTTATAAATCATGGTCTTTGGAATGATGTCTTAAACACCACCACTACCACCCCCAAACACCCAATAASTAATGGTGGGGAGTTGAGAGCAAAGTGACAAAATGCATGTGGTAGCGGTGGCTGTTCTAATTCAACAACTCTCTCCTTTGAAGGTTAATTACTTCCCAATATAGGATATGCCAAAATAGAAAATTATGGAATTTTAGCTTCAGTTCTAGTAATTATAACTAAATCATTTTAGTTAGCTCACTTTCAAATTAGGAAAATTGAAGTAAATARTTAAAGTTTTCACCAATTATAGCCTTTTGTTGCCTTCTCCTCCTCAGAATCAAAAGTAGTTCCAAACAATGAGTGCTCAGATTTGCTTGGTTTCACTTACACTCTCTGGGCAGGTGGAAGAGCTGGGAGCTAGACATGAGTTTGAGTTGTGCCTAAATAAGTTGAGATAGATTAACACATAAGTAGTTCTTAGAAGAAATCTAGTTCCAGAAATACTGTTCCAACACCTGTTGATTTGAATTCTAGGATCTGGAACTCAGAGGTGCTCTTRTAASGGAAAATTTGGTGTTACATAATTCSTTTCAGGACAGATTTTAGAGGATAGTATTTTAACTGAATACTTTCTTTCATTGAAAACTGAAAGGAGGGGGAAAGTTGASACTTCTTTTTGGAAACATCTGAACATGATGTTGTGAAAAACAAAGCCCAAGGGAACAACGATTTTTAGGAATACAAAGCACCATCTTGTGAACATTAAACTGTTAACATTCTGAATTACAAAATTTTTTGGGCAACACCCAGTAGTTCAGTAGATGGGCTGCTGCTGGYCCACAGATGTGTTCACAACACTGCAATGTGGGATAATGAGGCAATGTGGAAGGGTGATGGAAATCAGTCTCATGGTGATTAACTGCTTCACAACATACAGCCAGTTGTTAATAGATTGATGGTGTTACTGAAATTTTTGCYTCTATATTACTCTTGAATTGGGGTGTAGTGGGTGGTAGTGGATTTTCTGTTTTGTTTTTGACTCGTGGGCCTTTTCCCTGGAAACTGGAARCATTTTGTTTTGGCAGTAATGTACTTAATGGTTGTATAGTATTGATCCATGTATAGTGTGTTCAGCAATAATTGGAAAAAGGCTTCTTCAGAGTGTAATTTTGTTCTYTTCCCCCTCACCCTTAGATTCCAGCCAGGAGTATACAGATTCCACTGGTATAGATCTTCATGAATTTTTAGTAAATACATTAAAAAATAATCCCAGGTAAGARTCCACAATGTCAATTTTCTTCATGTTTTTCTTTCTTGTTGCCTGAGGTGTCACACTTTCTGTTTTTTTGTTTGTGGTTTTATTTTTTCCTGTTCTTAAATGTCTAACAGTCCATGTCAGTTATTCAGGGTGAGAGTCTGTTGCACAGGCTATCCTAAACATCACTGTAATTGGTTTGCTTTTTGAGCAGAGGTTCAGGACATTGAAATGGTTTAAATGCTTTTAATGTTTAATATGCAAACAATGTGYTCAGTCTATGTGCAGTTCTCTCCCTGAAGGGACTTTTATACATTGTCTCTAAACCTTGMACTGTTTTAGTACCTGCTTGTTAGACACCAAACTGTCTTCTCTGACTCTAATCTGTCTTCTGCTGAATGTGTATTTAAAGGCTTTTTTTAAGCTGTCCTATATAACTGTAGTTAGAGATTTTCACTCTGCACATCAGAAACCAAATCTGACCTAATCCAAGTCCATAATTYGTTACCAACAGAGCTGACCTGGTTCTGTTGTTCTGAGGTTTGCAGTGTGTYCTTGTCTCCCTTGTTCGTTCTTTCACTCACTGGGGTTTTGTGCTGGGTTTGTGGCTGTAGTACAAGGCAAGAAATTCACTTGGTGCAATTGTGCTCTGCCACAAAAGCTGTTTCACTGCTATTTGTTACTCATTCATATTATAGTTAGGACTTCCAATGTGATAATTTATTATTTGGATTCCATTTTATTGGCAGAAAATGTGAAATGAGCCATAATGTGGCCAAAACCATAGTCCTTATAGAGTAAAATTAGAAAGCATGAACCTAGGTGGTTCCTGTTTGAAGTCATGAAGGATCCCAATGGAAATAAGGAATTGTAGGTGAAGATCTTCATGGGTTTTCATGCACAGTGACTGGGAAGCTGAGTTGATTGATGTGCACAGATTCTGAACCGTGCATCTGTGAATTTCAATGCATCTTAACAATTTGTCAAACCCCTGTGAGCAGTTTTCAAGAAGAGTGTTCATTTCTATGACCCAAAGTTTTAGCTTTYCTGTATTTCTAATATGCCAGCACATGCCAGCTTTAAGCCCTTGGTTGTTGGTGATGTGCCCCCCTGTACCAATGCCCTGTCACTTTCTCAGTGATGTGCTTCACAATCCAAGGGCCAGCTGAGGCCTCTGCACATCTCCCTGCCCACACCAACCAACAACCTCAGCACTGCTTTTCTTCCTGGAGCCTGACTTCTCCATGACTGCRCTTCCTGCTGAGCTTCCTGGACAGAGACTTCTTGGAGGGTCTTTGTACTCTGATATCTGAGAGCAGAATAGCATGTTTCACTAGGCAGGTTCAATATAATATAGCAAAAAAAAAGAATACTTTGTCCTAAAAATACTGCATTTGACACCCAGTGGTCCTATTTCCAGTTTGCCATCATCCCTTGATCACAGCTCTGATCTGTGTATTCTTAAGATGAATACAACTGCAGTTATTGGAGTGTCTCATATGTGAGTTGCTGTGTTTTTATTTTCAGGGACAGAATGATGCTGCTGAAATTAGAACAGGAAATTTTAGATTTCATTGGTAATAATGAGTAAGTACTGTACTCTCATAGGACAAAAGAATTCAAGAGTGTTCCTGTTTATTTAATAAAGCTACTATTCCTTTCTTCCAGAATACCAAGAAAAAAGTTTCCCCCAATGACATCTTACCATAGAATGCTGTTGCACAGGGTAGCTGCTTACTTTGGATTAGAGCACAACGTGGACCAGAGTGGGAAGTCAGTCATAGTAAATAAAACTAGCAATACAAGAATGTAAGTGTAAAAGCCTTGAGAAACCCTTTTGATGCATAGCTCTAATGCCTGGGATGTGTGAGGCAGTGATGCTGTAGCAGGTGAGGTCTGTTKCCTTACTRGGGACAGGCATCAAGGAGAGGTAGYTGTGAGCTCTTTRCTGTTCATGTTCCTGCTGTGTAAWGATGTRATCTGCCTCATGTTTGRATTCTTTTGGGGAAAAAAGGATGTTAGCTCTAAGAATTTTTGTTGCTTTTCTGACAGAGATACATTGCTAACTTTGTTTCTGTGACATACGAATTTTTAGCAACTGTTTATTTGTTTAAAGATTTACACCAGTAAAGTGTACAAAGTACATTCTTTGTTTCTTTTGGAAAGCAGAGCCAGCCCTTATCTTAGAARCGGGGTCATTTCTAATTTGGTGAAAGGAGGGGACTTGCACAACTTTGGCTTTCGTATTGTAAAATTCTACTGGGAAGATTCAGCTGTTGAAGTTMTTCTCTTGGAATAATGTTGCTTACAGATCTCTCATGGCCTTACAAATAAACATGGCAGGGAAGATACCTCAGTGGAAATGTCAGCCACATTAACAAGCCATGGCATGCTGCTTTACTGTGAGGGCTGGGGAAAATCCATRTTGCAGAAAAGGTAGTATTGGGGCCACAGCAAGTCTGAAAACTGTGTGGAATTGAGGTTTCCATTCAAAGGACCCAGCTCTTCTCTCTATCCTCTGCACTTGCTCTGTCTCCTCATTCTCTCTCAAAAATACACAGGTCTAATGTGTTGACATATTTGTGCCACCTAGTTTCCAATTTTAACTTAAAGCAGTTGCCTGACACCAATTTTTGTTAGTTTTGAACATGAAAACAGGAGTTTACAGCATCTGCATCCTAATCACAGTCTATAGATATACTCTTTAGAGCTTTGGAAGAAAAAAAAACTAATTATCCACCCTACTTTAGAATAAGTAGAATTGAAATTACATGCCACACTGAAATTTCACTTAAGTAAACAATTTCTCCTCAAAWTTTTTTAGAAGAATATATAGAGCTTGAATATATGTTGAATATGTATATTATTTATGTATGTGTTTTTGCTTTGGCTGTRCAGTCTATATCTAAATTGAACTAGAAAGCCAAACATTTCAAATTTGTTGCCTTTGCATCTACCAGCATCTCTAGACTAAAGCTTCAGTCTAGCACTGCAGTTTTGAAATAAGAACTGATAAAAGATTATTTCATTTTTATGTTATTTTTAAAAATTTTTAGACCATATTTAAATAGCTTGTGGCCTCTGGAAGCCCCTATAGGTGTAGTTACTAATTAGCAGGCATTTCATCAAACCTGCAGACATAAAGATTCTTRATGTTTTCAATATTCTTATTTTAAATCACTTTGGATATAAAATAAGAATTTAGAAAGAAAACCTTGGAGATCTGCTCCATGTGGAATAAAGCCAAACTTACCTTTTCCTCATAGGCAGGTTCGCGGCTCCCTCGGCGAGCAGTGATGTTACTGACATCAACCACCCAGTGCACACTGGCACGTCTCAGTGGAGTGGGAGTTGGTGATTGCAGGGCAGTAAATTCAGAGACCTTTAAAAGAAAGAGGTAAGACAGTCTAAAGGTTCTCTGAAATGCCTGCTAATTATGTTTGGGCATCCAGGAATCAATAGGCAGGGCTGG
This sequence comes from Malurus melanocephalus, assembly GCF_030028575.1. NCBI lineage: Eukaryota > Metazoa > Chordata > Aves > Passeriformes > Maluridae > Malurus > Malurus melanocephalus. The sequence goes on from NW_026623299.1 coordinate 2,008,249, forward strand.
CTGTTTCATAGAAAAAGCTCCCCTGACTCTTTCCAGGAGTCCTAGGTAATGATAAATAACAGAAATAGAACAGAGCATACATTTGTTCTGTCCTCTGTTAGACAACTATTTCCTGATTGTCTGAGTTCTGCTCTTTTGACAGCAGTAGTTTTACTATCTGGGTACTTTATTATCTAGGATACTCTAGGTATCTCTCTTTAATAACAAGGATTTGCAAAACACCACTTTTTCTTTCACAAAGTAGATAAAATACCACAGCAATATTTATAATCYGTTACTTCACTGTCTCCCTATGACTTTGTGAAGCTCTTGCTTGCCTGCATTATACTGTTCTTCTCTTACTCATTTCTACTTAATTTTGTTTTAGAAGTTTCTAAGTTTCAGTGCTTTCTCCTCTACCTTCTTGTCTTCTGTTTTCCCTTGAAATGAATTCTGAGGTATTGCSGCTCTAGCAGCAAACACCTGTCTTCACTTCCATGCATGCCCAATATCCATTGCATGGTGCCAGTCGGGATTCCAAAGCACTTCTSATTCCCAAGGGCATGYGGTTTGCTTCTCACCTTAATTGGAAGTTGCAGCAAAAGCTTTGAAGGAGGAAGAGGTTTTTAAAAGCAGGTTTGTTATGCCTCAGGACAAGACTTGTTAGGGGTGCACCTCATCATTTCCATTGCCTGGACAGCCAAAATCTATTCTTTCAGTTAGAATATTAAGTGTATTTAAAATTAATCTTGAGTATATTTCAGTTTGTTCCACAGTGTGTGCAGTGTATGTTTATAAAACCATAAATATTTTCTTTGTAACRACTTTTCTCAGACCTGACCAAAAGTTTTGTGAGCATATAAAGGATGAGAAGAGCGATGACTTCCAGAAGCGGTACATYCTTAAGAGAGATAACTCTAGTTTGGACAAAGATGACAACCAGGTAAAGCACACATATCTTTYTTATTTCTTCCACTTGCTATATTTGACTATGCATTCTTACTGTTTTCCTGTGTAAATTGACACTGTACCACTTTATTTAGATGAGAATACGATTAAAAGATGACAGAAGAAGTAAATCCATAGAAGAACGTGAAGAGGAATATCAGAGAGCTAGAGAAAGGATATTTGCACAAGATGTATGTATCAAAAGAAATCTTTCACTCTTTTCTATGAACCCTTCACACACAGACATGCTCAAGTGGCTTTCCAGGAACCTTCTTTCCAGGAAATTTTCTGACTGAGGCTGAGCAGATAAGAGAGTGTGGCCTGAGTGAGTTTTAAGTGATAAGTGAGAAATCTTCTGTGTTCTCTGATCACTGCTGTAATGAAACTCAAACAACCCAAGAATTATTTAGGAGTGTTCTCTAGCGTTACCTAGCGCAATGCATTTCCCTTCTTTGCATTGTTTTGCCCCTCGCTGCAATTTAAGTTACAGAGTTTTGGTTCTGCAATCATTTCAGTTGTTGCTCAGGACAAAGAAGAAAAAAAAATGAAGCCATTTAAAAAAAAAAAAACAAGCTCTGTCTCACTTGTATCTATACCAAGCACATCTTCTCAGTGTTCACGGGAAAATGATTTGAGGTCCCAAATGTAAAATTCCAGTCAGGAATCTCACAGTCCAATCTCCTGACTGGAGATACCCTGYRGGACARYATTGTAGGCTACAATTCAATTRCAAGTATTGATKATATTAAGTAAAACAGAACAAATACATCTTTAAAAATAYGTGTTACTTCTAATAATCCACTTTTTTCTGACATTTATCTGTAGCTCTTGCACATCCAAAACCAGATTCTTGTTCTGAAGAGAGTAATGAGCTCTTGAGAGCTKATTTATTATCTTGTTGTTCACCTTAGTTACAAACAAAAAGAATGGTCTTTTAGATAAAAAATTATGTTTTCTTTTCACATCTTAATTTACCATGTATTACACYCTTAGAAGCTTCGTGCCAGATGTTAGGAGACACAGTCAAGGGGAGGATGATTTGAGTCAGGAATAGCCTTTTTGGTTRTGTTCTGTAGTGTGCACAGACTGGTACCCAAAGCAGTTACTGCAGCAGCAGTGTCCTCTCYTCCTCACCCTTCCCAGCAGAATGCAAGGCAGCTCAGGTGCTGTGAAAGCCCTTTGAATCACACACCAGCTGCAAGTGACAGAAGGCAGCAAAGGCCCAAGGGAAGAATTTCTATCAGAAAAACTCTGATAGAAACCAAATGACCAGCATTGTTACTGTTCTGGTGCTGACTTTGATTTCCTGCACATGGGCCTTTTTATACTGTCTTGTTTCCTCATAGTAATTATCCACAATGAGCTAAAGCTTTTCAGGCAGCTTAATATAAAGAGGATGCTGTAAAAGTCTGTGTATAATGCAAAAGACTCCAAATTGCTGTGTTTTGTAGTAGGGATTCTAGATGCCATTCGTATTAATTTCTGCACTTCTTTGCCCCTCAGTCCCTGTGTTCCCAAGAGAATTATTTCACTGATAAAAGGTAAGAAAATTTGCCATTTAATTCTGTTTTGTCTTCCTGTTTTCTTAATAAATATTAAGCTATCTTATTAAAATGTCAACAGAATCCAGGAGGAAGAAACTAATAGTACACAACAAAGACGACAGATACTTAGGTATTTAATGCTTTCTTATAAAAAAAAACAACTCCAAAGTATTCTGCATGCATTTACCTTATTGTTCTTGCTTTTTGTTTGGGGTTTTTTTTTTTTCTTTTCTAAGTTTGCAAGTGATGCTTGTGCTAAAAGCTCAGTTTGTAACTTACAGAATCAATAAGGAGACCTCGGGGAGATCAACCAACAGCCACCAGAGCAGCACTGAGAACGAGCTGAAGTACTGCGAGCCCCGGCCCTGGAGCAGCACCGACTCCGACAGCTCCCTGCGCAACCTGAAGCCTGCGGTGACCAAAGCCAGCAGCTTCAGTGGCATCTCGGTGCTGAGCCGTGGGGACAGCTCTGGCAGCAGCAAAGGCACGGGCAGGCTGTCCAAGACAGGTACAGCAGCCTCAGGGCAGGCACTGCGGGCTGAGCTGGGCGTGCATGGCAGCTCTTCTGGGTGGGGAGGCTCCGTGCATCCCGGGATACAGGGTGCTGCATGCATGGAACACCTACAGATGCAGCCCTAGAGCTGGAACATAACAAATRAGGTGAACATTTCTGGCTTTGGAAGTAGAATCTTCAAGTGTGTTGTAGATAGCTTGAAATTCAGTGTATTTCATCTCACACAAAGGATTTGAAAATGTTTTTTAACAGAAATATTTTTGACTAAAGTATTTGGAGTTCAGATCTCCGGTTCCAGTGGGGCAAAGCCTGCATTGCACGATTTTAGGAAACTGCACTGCTATTCTACTAAAAGAGTAAAAGGATAAAGRATAAAACAGCATTAAAGCTTATGAATTGGTAGTTATTTTTATTGTATTTTCTTTCTTTTGTTATATTAAAATGAATATGGCTAAAATGCTTACTTAATTTTTAGAYTGCTGAGAAATAAGGTCAGTGGAAYGAAGTGTACTGTTTAATTTTAAGATTTAGAAATTTTGGAGAATAAAAACACGTAAGAGTCTGAGTTTCAAATGTGTTTTAAGTTGCAATTGATGTGAGGACAAAATCTCAGAAAATATGGGAATGAATCTTCAGTGGGTCAGAAATGAAATTTAGTAAATATTTGTGTTTCAAATGCCAACATAATTTGATCCAGTTGCTATTCTGCGGAGAATTTTGAGGCATGTAATACATGGGCGGGTTACTGGTGGGCTGCTTCAGAATTTGAAGTAGAASTGTAAAAAAGCAGAATATAATTGCTTGCCTTATTRATATTGGCTTTGATCTTACTTACARAACTGGTTTCTAATGAGGATCTATTTAAATTTTTTGCTTTTTCTTAAACTACCACTACCTTTTAGGTATGTGGCSACACTGCTATATCTTAGTGCAGTAAAACAGTAACAAATTCTGTTTGTCCATTACATACTTACGTAAAAAAAAAAACAACAAAAACATTTCAAGGTACTTCTACATGTGCTGTAAAACTGTGCCATCATACAGAGCTATTCCATTTAGCAGTGTYGTGATGCTGTTTGGCACAGCTTGAAAAGAAACAGAAACCTGACAATAAAATACATGCTTAGAAATCTTCATTGGCTAAATTTCAAGAGCATAAATGGRTTCTTAAAATTTTTGCAGCAAACTTCGTTTTGGCATTCTGAGAATTAACATTCCAGGCTCAGAATGCCCACCTTGATGGTTGTTGCTTCATGCAGTTCCAGGTTGTGGTGATTTAGCACATGCTGAGATTGGCTTTGTTCATTTTGTTCAGGGATGTAATTGGCTCTGGGAATAATGGCTTCAGYCTCACTCCTCTAGAAGTGAGTACAYTTGGAAAGTAACTCTCAATGGAAGTAACTCTGCTCAGGTGCTGATGGTTTTACAGGGTTGGATKTGCTGTCTCACCTGGTTTACAATCAATAGCTTTGATTTCACTTCATTCAGCWATAGAAAGGCCAATGCTTCAAGCCATGCTCTCTTTGTAAGCACATGTAGAAGGGCTACAATTAGCAGCKTATATGGAGGACTGCAGACTAACTTTAAACACTAGATGAATTTTATCAGAGTGCTTTTTGAGTCTTGCTTTTTYTTCTAGATTGTATAGAGGCTGCTAATGAGGAGTTTTTAATTCAAACAACTATATTCTGTTTCCAARCACTGCAAGTATTATATATTTATTAAGCCTTTGCTAAAGTGTATATACCTAAAGCTCTAGGTGTGGAGTGACCTGGGAACAGCAGTTCCACAGGCCTCTCCGTACTGGACTTTTGAAATATTTCTTTTAGTGCATGCCTTGGCTTTCAGGAAGCTCAGGGTCTGGTTCTCCACTGCCTTGCAATGTTTATAGTACTTCATATCTGTAAAATAATTATTGCTTTCAATTGGCTATTTTATACTCCCTTGAAATTTGAATTGTTGCATAAAGCTACCACATTACCCACATTTTTTCTAGCTGTATTCTTGATTTCAGCTTGAAAATTGTCAAAGGAGAAAAAAAATAGTGTTGTGGATTTTAGYGTAGTGCAAATTGTCCAACAAGTGAGTCAAAGAAGATCTCTGACCCCCAGTAGTGGAAACAAAGTGGTCCTTGCTTGCATGCAGGCTGTGTGTGCAGAGCATGAGGCTTTAGCTGGCAAAGCTGCAGGGACTCCAGGGCCCTGAGCTGCATTCCCTGCACTGCCCCCACCTGCACAGGAGCAGGAGCTGGGGCTGGGTGTTCATCCAGCATTTTGGAGTACTAACCAATCCCTTCCATGAATTCTGGAGGTGCAAATACACATTTTCTGACCAGAAAACCAGAGGTAGATRTGAAAGCCTCACCTTGCAGTGCAGAGCAGTGCTGAATTGACCCTTAGTTCACACAAGGGATGTTGTAATGGTATTCCAGGGGAGATGAAGGGGGTGTCCTTTGAAAAGGCTGCTGTTGAATAATGTGCTTAATGCTGAGCTTTCAGGGTAAGTGCTTACAAGTGTGTATTTTAAAGTGAGCATGATGTAACTGTCTCCAGGTAAAACCAATTTCTCGTTACTCCTTTCCTAGGTTCAGAGTCTTCTAGTAGTGTAGGGTCCTCCACGGGTTCTCTCTCTCACAGCCAGCAGCCTCTTCCCGTGCCAGCTCTAAGCCAGCCCTCTCCTGGCACTCCTGCCGTGTATCCAACTGTCAGCTCTAGTAACTCTCTTTCCTTTGATGGTGGCATGAGCGGGCAAGTGGCACCTGCCGCTGGCAGTAGCTTCTTTCTGCTTCCCTTGGAAGCGGCGGGCATCCCGCCTGGCAGTGTGCTGGTCAACCCTCAAACAGGTTGGTACACGCTTGTGGGTGTCTCTGTTACACTGGGGAACTTGGAAAAAAAAGTGCACAAATGTTTGCAAAAGAGTTTGTGTCAGTATTGTCCTTTGTCCTTCATTTTTCTCTTTTTTTTTTTTTCTGTGGTTGTGATAGTTCAGTACACTTAATGAGGAAGCATGACTGGAGGATCAAAGGAATGAGTAAACTCACATGGTTTTCTCTAGAAGAGTTTTAACTTATGTATAAAATTTTAATAAGGGACCTGCATATGAAAATCATATGATCTATTATCCAGAACACAGAATAACTTAATTGGTTTGGCGTTTTTCAGGAGAGGAAAAAGTCTCTTCCAGTGCTACTATAAAACAGTTTCAGTGAGGGGAGAGAGCCTGAGAAAGGATTTATATTGACTTGAAAGAATTTATCATTCTTCATTTTTTTGGATGCAACATACTCATGTCTATATGCTCWAGGCTGAGTTAATACAAGTGAAAGAAAGAAGCACGAGATGAACTGCTGTTTCTAAACTTCTCTTTGTCACTTTAAAACAGGATTAAATCAGTGTTGGTGTAATTGACCAATACTGATATTTTTAGTAAGCAATAGGAAATTGATACTTCATCATGTAAATGCCAGGAGATATGTAATGATTTGTCTGTATTAARTAATGAGTTAGCATTCTCTGGACAAACTTTACTTCACTGAAATTTTTAATTTACCTTTAATTTACCTTTTTACATAAAACAAAAATTTGGAAAAATATGTATTTTAATTTTAGTATAATTATTTGTTTTCCTTTTAGGAAAAAAAATACTTCAGTATGTACTTATTGTCTTTCTGTAGATGGACTTGATTATGTTTGAATATAGCTGCACATTGATCTTTTAAGCAACATGTTTCTCACTGGGGTTCTTAAAATGATCATGTAGTAAATAATTTCTTTAACTAGAAGATTTARCATTGAAGTGGATAAATTTCTCTTTTTCCTTAATATGAATAAATTGCCAAAAATTTGGTTACAAATGAGTTGCTGTAGGACYTAATTTTCATAACCATTGGATTTGGAGGAGAATGTATCTGTCATCTTAGAGCTAAGTTCATTAATGGTCTTTTATAATTATGTTAATGTCTAATGAGCTTATAATAGAAGACAAAGAACACTTTCAGAACAAGGAACATTTAGGTKCAGATAAACTTCGATATCCAATGTACTGGAATCATTGTGTTCTGTAATTGCTCCTCTGGCTTTATTGTTCCAATCATAGCTAGAGATTGGTTCCCCAGTGTTTCTGACAGAGGATTCTGTGCCCTTGGGGCAGCAAAGCCATTCTCACTGGTTGAAGATGGTAATTAGGAAAAGACAGTTTTCACTCAGTCAYTCCAAGTGAAGCTCTGCTGCATAGCAGGAAGTGGTAGAAGGAAATAAGAAAATCTAATTCCATATTTCTGTGAACATCCYCAATTCTTGAGTGTTAAAGAGAAATCTGTTAAGCTCAATTGAATATCACCTGATGAGCTGCACCTCAGCTGCTTATTTCTGCAAGTCTGTTCCTGCTTCCTCTGTGTCTGCCATGAACTCCTTGGTCCTTACTTCAGTTACTGTTATGCTCTTTATGTTGGCACTTGCATTTAAGTATGATGGGACCAAGAAGTTGGAGGAGCATTGGTCTGCTTTGACAGGGAGCAAAGGCTTTAGGCTCAGTTTCCTTTCTGGAAAGGACAAGAGTGTCTTTGAATCAGAGGAGAGAAAAATCAGTATTTGGTCCTTTAATCATCAGAATAAGCCAATGAAGAACATGTGTCACAAAGAAGGTAGGTGCAGGTCCTTGCCAGCCAGACTGTTCTTCAGTTTGTTTTGGTTTTTTCCAATCCAGGCACAAAAAGTAATCACTGAGGTTTTTTATAATTTACTGTTACAGAGTTTATTTTTCAATTATTTTTCATTGTCCCATTTCTGTAATACTGAGGTTACAAATTATTAAATAGGAGAATAATACTATGTCATTTATTTTGAAAGCTAAAAGCCAATTAATCTAAGAATAGGGAAAGAGAGTCCTTTATCAGTAATCTCATTAGCAGTCATGGAGATAAAAGGGCAGTTACTGCTTGGTATCGTTTTCAAAAAATATTTGCCTTTAAGCTCTCCTGTGTTCTGATTGGTGTTCAAATTGATTAAAGAAGATTAATTTTTAAAAGATCCTTAAAATAGTATTTTTTGTATGGTTTTTCCTTTATTACTCCTGTCATTTGCAATCCACTTGATTAAAAATCAAGTTTCAAGAAGAGTATGGTGTAGGAAATATTTATCTCTGTTCRTGAAGTAAGGACTGGGGTATCTTTGTTTAGCTTGAATGTTTTGGGTTTTAGCTGCATGTAGTCATTRCCGTTATAAACACAGTTGTGGGTGTTTGGCATGAATCTATCATGTAAAACAGTATGCCTTCACTTATTTTTCCATTTCCTTATTTTATTCATTTTGCCTGCTGTAAATATACTGTAAATATACTAAATATGCTGTAAATATACTTAACTATTTTCTCCAAGCTCAGATGGTGGAACTGGTTGTATTTGTTCTTTTTCACCTTTCCAGGTCAACCATTCCTGAATCCCGATGGSACTCCAGTTGTGTACAATCCTCCCATGCCTCAGCAGCCTGTTCGGACCCAAGTGCCTGGAGCTCCACCTCAGCCAGCCCTGCCCAGCCCAGCCCAGCACCAGCCTGGAGCAAACCCCGTCCTCTCACAGGTGCACTTGTCAAACACGTGCTCAGGGACACTGGGGCTCTCACTCAGCTCTGAGAACAGGGGCAGGGGGGTTGTTCTCCTGCAGGGGATGTGAAGAACTGTCCCACAAATAAAGGTAGCTAGGCTTTTTCCCTCCCAGTGCTCAGAGCAATCAGCTCTGCTCATACCTGAGTGTGGCAAGCAGTCTTTCATTAAATATGGTGGGGAATTTCAGCATGAACACATTCTGTTATCAAGAACAAGAGGTTCTACCTTCATCCCTAATTGCACTGTGGAGTTACCCTGGCATTAACAGCAATATAGTCRGCAGCTGGGAAGAGAGTTAATCCAACTGGAACCTTTTGTTTCCTGTCTTAGGGTTATTTCTCAGTCAGATGAATTCCTGGGGACAGTACAGGCTGGAGTCATGGCACAGAAGGAGTAGCTTAGCACTGGCAGAGCATGAACATCTCGTTAGCAACACTTTGGCCTTTTCCTCTCACAAAACCACACACAAGTACAGGATATGTTTTATTCTTGTCTTGTACAAGAGTTTAGTAAAGTAGGCCAGATTAAAGGCTGCCCCAGCCTTAGGAGAAGAAAAGTGAAATGTATGGGCAGGAGAAGGGAGGGTTCTCCCTTTCCACAGCAGCTATTTCAGACACCAAGGTACTGGCTGTAGTCTCCTGTGGTATTTTCAGGTGTTTCTTAAATTTTATCAAAAGTTATTTATAGAATTTAATCTAAACCTTTACCTTTGCTTGTTTTCCCTGTTTACATCTGTTCAGATACCTGGCTGTTTTACCAGTACAGCTGGTCTGTTTTAAGAGGTCTCATTTGTACTTTTTCTGTTTAACAGAAGTGTGTATGTAATATTTGTCATTTTCTAAACAAATTCTTTAGTAATTCTCTGGTTGACTTCTCAATGGATGCTGGATTTGGACTTATCTGAAATACTATGAGCAATGATAACTATTTAGAGAAAATATTTTAGTACTGTTGAATAAATGAAAGTAATATGTTTGGATCYATGGTTAGTGGTAAATTCGTTCTGCCTTTAGATACTTTGAAAGAGCTTGTGTTTAAAATGCATGTGGAGTTTTTAGTCTCTCTAAAGAAAACAGTAAATGTTAAATAGAAGCTATATGCTGACATAGCTAATACAGTGTGTAACAAAGCACATGGATGTCTTTTGGGAAATGGAGATATTCAAAGTTACTTCTGTTTTCAGTCCATGCAGTCTTAAGAAAAAAGAAGTATCCACTCTGTTTTTGAGAGTGGAACGAGTTGCTCTTCTGGAGCGGTTGCTTTCTTCTATTACAAAAGACTTGTTTTCACTTCTCTTCCTCTGGTGTTAACCTTGTTCATAACCCTGTTATTTCTGCAGCCTCTGCGGGCTCTGCAGCCTTCCTCCCAGCCTGTCCAGTACTCCGCAGTGTCGTACCCACCCCCGCTCCTGCCAGCCTCCTCTGCACAGCAATACTCTGTGGTATTACATCTTCTCTTCTCTGATCCCTGCCCAGGTTCATCTGTGGTGGCTGCTGACCTTTGCTTGGCTGTTTGAGTGGTGTGTGATCCCAGGGTAGTGACTGGCTGCTCAATCACACTGACACATCAYCTGAGTGCCTGAGATGGGAACATTTCAAGTTCAGCAGGAATATGTGCAATTCAGGCTATAACTACATATATATTTAGAGATACATTGTTTCCCTTTGTAAAGGAAGTTTTTCAGTGCTGTTTTGTTAGCCAGTCAGTACCTTTTTATGTCTCRGGATTAACCTCTTCCCATTGTTTCTCATTGTTTCCTTGTCTGCTCTTTGTTCTGCTGAACCTTAAYACATTCTGAGGGATCAGCTGCTCTGATTTTTTAGTTTTGATTTTTTACCTTTTTGTAACCTCTTTGGTAGGACTTTTAATACTTCCAGTACTTTAGTATCCATTGTTGAATAAATAGAAACTGGAAATGAAATCCCTTAGTCTATCAAAAACCAGGAAAAAAAAGAAGAAAAGCCACACGAAGTGAAACTGAAACTTAGTAAAGGAGAGTTGTTATTCAAGGCAGAATCCGACCTAGAGTCCAGGTCAAAAACTAAAGTTTCCCAACTCCCCAGTCTGCTCTGATTGTTCTGCTGAGTGCATGTTTGTGTTGAGTTTWTGGGGCAAGGTTTTGGAGCAGGGAGCAGCAGGGATTGCTTCTRTGAGAAGAGACTGGGAGCTGCCCCCACATTGGACAGAACCAATTTCAAGCAGTGCCAGGGCTGATACAGCCAAGCTGAGTCAGTTGTTCACACTGGTGGCACCTCTGAGTGTGCCTGGRAAAGGGTGTGAGGGAGAGGAAGGAGAAACAACTCTGCAGATATTGAGGCCAGARGGAGGAAAGGAAGGTGCTCCAGGTGCTGGAGCAGAGCCTGCAGGGGAGGAGACTTGKGAAGCAGGTTCTCCCCTTGAAATCCCATGGATGACCATGGAGTAGATSCCCACCCTGCAGCCCCTGGAGCAYCCCACAGCAGAGMAGGCACAGGCACTCTGAAGGAAGCTGGAGCCTTCCAGAGCAGGYTCATGGCAGGAGCTGTAGCCCAYRGAGAGGAGCCCATGCAGGAGCAGGTTTTCTGGTGGGACCCATAGCAGAGCAGCCTATTCCTGAGGGACTGCAACCTGTGGGAAGAGCCCACATTGTAGAGGTTTGTGAAGGCAGTATCCTGTGGGTGGGACCCCACAATGGAGCAGAAACTCATGAATAGAGACATGACTGGTTCCTGTTCTCCATACCTTGTGATTCTTGGAGGAGGTGGAAGATTTGGGAATGAAGTTGAGTCTGGAAAGAAGCAGTGGRGTTGAGTAAAGCTGGTTTTTATTTCTCACTATCCTACTCTGGTATTAATTGGCATAAATAGATTTGATCTTCCCCAAGCTGCATCTGTTATGCCTGTGATGGTAATTGGTGAATGATCTTCCTGTCCTTTTCTTGACCCATAAGCGTCCATCATGTTTTCTTCCCCTGTATTGCTGAGAGGAGGGATGGAATGGCTTGGTGGGCACTTACAGAGCCAGCCAAAATTGACTCACCAGTGTTGTACAATAACTAATTTTCAACATTAATCAGAAATGTCTTATAATATATACACTTAGCTGACTCCARTAGTCTATATATAATTAAAACTCTAGTGTAACTGTTAACAGTACTTTAGGAATACAGTTTTAAAGGAATTGCACTTGATGGAAGGTGTTCTGATACTAGAAATGTTGCTTCYGAAGTTAATTTGCAGTTTGAATGTGTGCTAAAGCAGAGAAGGAAACTCCTTCTCTGTAGTAATTTCAAAGCATTTCACATTCAGGAAATGGATYCAAATACTAAGTGTCTAGGCCGCTTCAAAATTCTATTCCTGCTGATGGCAACTTCAGTAATGCAGTGTAAAGGATTGAGTCCTTCTTTCATTGGTTCAGCTAATCCCAAGGTCTGTGATGGGGTGTTGCTGCTGCTTCCCCTCCAGTCTAGTGGCACCTGTCCATGGTCTGATTCTCAGACTAAACTAAGCCCAGCAGTCCAGAAGAAACAACAGAAGCTGCAGAAAAAATGGCTACTGTAGTCCAGGGGAAGAAACTTCTTGCCTAAGCTAACAGAAACCAAGCTAGCTAAAGCAACGATGTAACTCAGTCCCTGCAGCAAACCCGAGCAGATGGGTGAGCTCCAGCAAAGCCCCCGCCCGAGTTCCCCTGGCTCCCTCCCCTCCTCCAGACTTACCTGAAAGCTACGGACCCATTTGTGAGCATAAAGCAGGCAATCAGGAATAGAATATCGTCATAAAATCATCCCAAGACATATGGCTTGAGTGTATCCTTCAAACATATTGAGAGCTAAGATAAACACATATGCAATATCTCTGCTCTAACCTCAGGATTCAGAAAAGCAGAATGTAGAATCCAAKGTAGAAGAGCATTATAGTTGCATTTAATAGGCACCATTAAGTAATGAAGTACCAAAGTCAGATTAYTATCTAATGAAAATAATGGTTTTGAAGATGTACTAAATATATACTAAAGGTATTCTAAATTAAGTTTTAGTTCATATTTAGTGCAAGTTCGTATTTCTGGCAGTAATTAACAGTATCTTTAGCCTGGAAACTAAAAAAAAAATGAATCGTGAAATGTGAATGTGGCTAATCAGTAAAAGATGGAGCTTGCACTTAGTTTTTCTTGATTAAATCATATCTTCAGGATGATCTAAGAGAAAATTGAGTGGCCTTGAGATAGTTTTAATTTTCCTGCATATTTGGAG
>NW_026623299.1:2021192-2045603 GCF_030028575.1 Malurus melanocephalus
AAAGGAGCTTGGGGTTAGCAGAAGTTTCAGACTCCACAGGACTCCTGCATTGCTCAGTGCAATCAGTGGCATCCTTTCAGGTGTTAATAAAATACCCATAGAAGGTAACCACTGGAATACATTTCTCTATATTCTTACTTGATTTCAGATAAAAAGATAATTAATCTTTGCATGTAGGATAATACCAAGTTAGAGGAATGTATCTTGTAACTCAGGATTAGAGCCTCATTATGTTAAGCTCTTAAAACCAAAAATTACTTCAGCAATACTAATGCATCCTGCTGTTTTAACTGAGGTTCGATTTTTTTCACTCAGGCTTTGGAGTCCAGTCAGAAAATGTTAGTGGCACAAATTCTGAACTTTCTAACAAACGAATTCTCACAATAGCTAGATGAAGGCAGATGTAATCCAAAAGGCAAAATATTTTCAGTGAAAAGAAGTGAMGTCTGAACATGGCTGTTCTCTCCTGCTGTCAGAGCTGAAGATAATTTGCTACTGTTCCATCCTCTTTGCTGTTGTCCTTTGGCTGATGTTGCTAATGCACAGTAATGTGAAACACGCTGTCTGAAACTCACTAAGGCATTTGGCTTTTTTATTCTTTTTTTCTTTGAATGTGCATTTGCAAATGTAATTTTTCCTCTTTTTCCCACGACTGCAGCAAGACAACCTGGGCTCCCAGTTCAGCCACCTGAGCCTTGCCCGGCAGCCCCCGGCCGAAGCGGCTGAGCCTCCCCCGGCCCTGTTCCAGTCGAGCGTGGTGCTGCAGCCCCCGCAGCAGCCCGGCTACATCCTCACCGCAGCTCCGGCCGCAGCGCCCTCCGCAGCGCCTGCCCCAGCCTACTCRGCACCCGGGCACCCTGGGAGCCAGCCCGTGCTCCAGCAGCAGGGATATGTGCAGCAGCCTGTGCCACAGGTACCCTGCTCCTTCCAGCAGCTCCAGTGAAAAATTAACCCTTCTCCTCTACTCAGGACCTTTTCATACGCTCTGGGGCTCCCTGTGGAACTGCAGCTCTGTGCTTTTGTTCGGGGTTTGGGGTCTTTTCTGGTCTGTATATTTGGTAATGAATGACTTCAGTTTACTTGAGGAGCAACAGTCACACAGGTTTTCCTAGGTTTTCCTATTTACTTGCAGCTGGTAAAATGTTCTGCATAGTTTTCTTGTTTCTCAGATGCCTCTTGTTGGAAATTGGAGATTGTTGCCTGTACAAAAAAAGTAGAGAAATTGGCTGTTAAAGAGGGAACTTACATACCATAAGTGRTTTTTAAATCACTGAACTATTTAATATCTGTTGCAGCTTTTAATAAGTTTTGAATCTTTATTTTATGGGTTTTGTATTTAGATGTCTGCCTTCTCTAAAGCTGCACACACATAATGAACCTCTAATTGTTCCTTTTCAGATGCCACCTTGTTACTGTACCCCCAACCAGTACCCGCACTCCAGCCAACAGTACCGGCCTGTTTCTGTSCATTACAGCACCCAGCAGAACCAGGCCCTGCCACAGCCTGGCCAGCAGACAGGTTTGTTCAGCTATTTCAGCATTTCATTAGCACGCTTTGTGTGTGTTTTTCCCTGTTTTTTTCATTTTAAACTTATTTTGCAGTAAAATTTCAAATAAATTAGAGGATCAAATCTAGAATACAAAGTGTAACTTACYTAAGGTGGAGAAATAGGAGTCACTTGTGCATGAAACTTGGGTTCAAGCCATTCCTTTGGGTGGCTCATGTTGTTATTTTAATTATAGGATTTTTTAAATTTMAAAGTTAATAATTTTTTTTAATTGTAACTTAATAACTTGTGCAACTTGCAAAGTAAGATGAATTTGTACCTTTAAATGATGTAACATTGCAGAGAAGAACTGAAAGTTCTAAGATAAAGATACCAATCTTAGATGCTGTGGCATGAAAAGAGTGCTGTACAGAAGATACTGGTGRTACTGTTTTACTCTTTCTGTCCTGTGATTAAAGGTATCAGGGTATTGGATGGAATATAAARTGAGACTTATGTGGTTACCTATTTTTAGAGAAGACTTTTCAACTGTTTGAATTACCYGTCTATGAATGCTAGCAAGCTTCATTTCCATCTCCTTCCTTTCTACTTGTCTTTTTTCCCTTAGAAATTTTAACTGTCCATTATTCTGACAATCTGTACTTCTAGATGTTATTATGATTTCTTCAATAAGATTTGTTTTCCTGAAACAAATATACTTCTCTGTAATATCTTGACTCATGGTCAGAACTTTCAGAAGTAATTAGTGATGTTTGGAAGCAGAGATCCTTAAAGACCAGACTTTTATACCAGCTCTTAGTTGAATATTTAATGTTATTCTGAGTTTTCTTCRGGAAGGATTTTTTTAATTCCTCCCCTTGCCCCCAACTATGTGTCACGCTACCGAAACAGGATGAAAGATCAGCTTGTACAAATATTAGCTGGATTTATTTATGCCCTATGAAGTAGCATGTAAGAGGGATGGCTCCTCTTCTGCACTTCTAGTCAGTGCTCCAGTAGTGCAGCACTTGATGGAGTTATTCAGGGTTCAGTTCACAAAGATTTTTTTCAAAGGAAAACAAATTACTTGGTTTTGCAACTTGTGTTATCCATGGGTGTTAAAGAGGTGTTACCCAACTGTATTACACAACCTGCTTTCCTTCCTCAGAATTTTTAATACCTAGACTACTTAAYAGCAAAAAGTCTGAGGCTCAGCAGGGATTAATTCCCACTGTGGGGATACCCTGTTTGAATAGCACACAAACCCCCCAGCTCAGAGAGGCAGTGTACATTTATACCTAAACAAACCCACCTGAATTGGAAAGCATGGGCTAATAAGATGCAAAGGGATGAACAGTTGCTATTAGGTAAGTTTTTTTTTTCTCCTATCTTATTAGGTCTTTATATTTTAACTGAATTGCACTGCTTGTGGGTGAAAAGTGTCAGCAGATAAACTCCTTCTGTCCTGGAAGAAATAAAATAAACAAGCTGTGCAGACAGTTGCTTTACTGCTTTGATCATGAGCCTTGTACCTGCACTCTGACATGAAGGGATCAAGTTTAGGTMATATGGAGATAGTGCATCCAATAATTATATTCAGTGTTTGGTTACTTGGTGTTTACCAGCACTGATGGGAGAGAGGAGGATCTCTCCAGAAACTGCATAATTAGTGTTAAGCTGAAAATCTCCAAACTGCTCTYCAGCCATTGCTGGTTCTCATTTAATGCTTTATAGGCATATAGGAATCAGCATTTTAGAGATGAAAGGTTCCAAGTCATGTTACCTGTTCTGGAAACACCTCATACGATGGTATATTGGAAAATTCTTTGTCTTGTAATTTATTTGAAATCATTGATATTTGTACTAATTTGACACAAAGCTACACATGAAGTGGTTGATGCTTATTGGCAACGTGTGGTTTTGAGCTAAAAGCACCACATTGCTTGGCTCATACAGCAGAGTGCCTGGGCAAAAATGAAAGTCACCAGTCTTGCATTACATAAAAGCCATGGGGTTTATTCATCTCATAAAGTGGKTACTAACTATGAAATAACTTTGCAAACACAAATTTAGATAAAAGATGACAGCTTCTGAGAGCATGGCAACTGGAGCCACTTCTGGTCTAATGTTGAGGAGTGGCCTGACTTTATTGATGAGCTGTTGGATTCGGGGCCGTAACACTGTCTGAGAGGTTTACATTTCTCACAGTGAACCGGTCTCTTTTTCAGCTGCTTCCTGGCTTCCTTTTTAAAGGGGTTTCAGGTGAAATATTTGGGGGGTTCACTTTTAATAAAAATGCTTTYRTTGCCTGAGAGATGYTGGGAGAAGAAAACTCTCCTAAGAAAGGGGCTTTTCTGATTGCCATGATAATGTGAGCCCCGTTACCATGATACCTAACTACAGGTTTAAAAATCTTATCTGATCAACAATTCCTGTAGAAATCTGCTGAAATTCAACTGGCTTCTGCTTCACAACAGCCAGGGATATAACTACTCCAGCTGTAATTGTAATAGTTTTAACCAAGCTCATCAATTCCCAGCTTGTTAACCAAGTGGTTGTACTTGCTTTTCTGTTCTTGAATAAACAYTGTTTCTCRCTCTTAATGCATTATTCAGAAAATGTATTTCTATATTCTGTAAGTTAACTTTTCTTACATTAAMTGTGATTTCTTTGGAATTATGTAAATACTAAGAAACCTGCTCCTTTTTTTTACCTCCACTTTCAGAGTATTTCTATGTAATGGGACAATCTGCTATGGCAGGTGTGGGTTTTGTGCTGAGTGCTGCATTTCTGTCAGCCCACTCTCTGCAGAGGTGAAACTGTGCAGCTAAAAATAGAGCATTCTTTGGAACGCTCTGGGAAACCTTCGTGGCAGCCAATTTGTATTGTTCCAGTTCCCTCTGCTTGCAGAATTGATTGTGTCTGTCTCTGCAAGTGCCAGAAAAGGCTGCAAAACTACTCACAGGTCCATTGCAATTTCTGGGACATGAGGGGTTCAGACTGCAGGTGCACTGATTGGGTCTGTCACACACCACAACTTCCCATTCTGCTGCTTTTTAGGGGCCATAGATAATTTGTAACAAAATATGTTTAATCATTTTGTTTATTACAGATGTGAAGGGGATTTTGTGCAYAGTTCAAACTTCAGTTACTAAAAAAAATTGCTAATCCTACTTCAAGCATGTATTGTTCTGAAGTTTTGTCTAGTCCCCTAAAAATATTTATAAGTGTTCTGTGTTTCTAATGAATAGCTGTCTTGCGTTTAACAAACTGAACCTTCTTCCCTTTAATTTTCTGAAGCAATATTTGATTATATTAACAGTCTCCTTTTAGTGTTCATTGTTGCAATTTCTATAGAGAGCCTGCTGAGGCTGTTAGTGCACAATGTTCATTGTATCCTGCATGGATGAAATCAATGAACATCAGTGGGTGCTGCTCACAAAAAGGTGTTTTATGTTAACAGAATTACTTTCAGAATAGACCATGCCTTTTTTTAGMATAGTTTTAAGAAAACCCAAGTGAGTTTTTGCAGCTAAATTTGTTCTGTTATAGTTCCATGCCAGGGTAGGGAGCATGGGGAGTGTCAAGGTCAGTGGGCTGTGAATGTGTCCAACTCAAACACAGACTCTTCTTGCCGTCAGTGCATCTTGACAAGCCCAGTTTTGTTATTCTGGAGGGATAACTGGCTTTGTCTCAGAAACACTGACTGTGGTGGGGTTTTGCTGACATGGTAAGTAGTGCACACCTGTATGATAGAAAATGACAAAAAGAACTTGTGTTCTGCATGTGTTTGGATCATGGTAACAGTTACCTGCTATATGCTTTTTGAAAAAAGAGGAAAAGGGGGGTTTAGGTTGGACTTTATAAATGCACAGAATTCCTGTTTGGCACTCATGCTTGGGATGGTTTGGTTTGGGTTTTGGGGTAGGGTGGGRTTTTTTGGGTAGTTTTTGAAAAATAGAAGCGGAATGCCAGTTTAAGCAATAATAAATTGTTGTAGAGACACTACAGAAGGGTGAACATGAAAATATTTTTTTGGATCCCTAAGATGACTTTGAATATAAAACATCTTCCGCTATGTACCAACATGGCTTGAACTTGGAAGATTTTTCTCAGTCCCCAGCTGGTTTTAGCATTACCAATTTCAGTAGAAATTACCCCTTTGGAAAAGATTTGCATACATGCCTTATGCAAATTTTCCTGAGGTCTGATTTAGTTTTGAATTGCAGTCAAGATGCTCTGACCCCTGGGGCACCTGATGTACAAGCTGAGTTCTGCATACGTAGAATTTTCAAACTGAAGTCCCTGGAATGGCCTTGTTCACAATGCCAGACAATGAATTGGGTTTGATCCTGTCTAGCATGCTTTGTYCAAGTGCTTTCAGCTGTCAAATCAAGGTGTTATTGCATGTAACCCAGACTGTAAATGAATAGTGCACGCATGTGAGAGCAGCATTGCAAACAGTATGGATAGTATTTAATACTGAATCCAAATGAATAAACCTATTAATTTTAATGTTGGCTTCTTTTTATCTGCATGATAAGTTCAATTGTTGTGAAGTTGCCAGATTAAACAAGCCATTGGAAAATGCTATACTTGTAATTTTRCATAGGCAAGCATTGCTTAAAATGTGTTCATTGCTTCAAAATAAGATTTAAATGTATAATTTCAGGTTACCAGATTTTGCCCAACCAGCAGCAAAACTACCAGGGTTTAGTTGGAGTTCAGCAGTCTCAGAATCAAAATCTAGTCAGTGGCCAACACAACAACATTGGGAATCAAATTCAAGGTGTGATTGTTCCATATCCCTCAGTGCCATCTTATCAGGTGGGTAATGCAATCATAATTTTCCAATGACTCTTCTGTRTGTTTGAGTGTTGGGGTTTTCTTTAAGTCTGTTGCCTTATAAGTGGTAGAAAGCTGCAGACAGGTGTCAAAGGTGACTTTGGGGACAGATGTTAAACAATGCAGACCCACAACTGAAATGAGAAAAAAGTCTGTCACAAGTGCACAAGTTCTAGTCCTGTTGAATGCCAAGTGCTGGGTCAGTTGCAGTTCAGAGGATGGGGAAGAAAAGCTCATAAGGTTTCCTTCCCCAATTCAGAGGATGGGGAAGAAAAGCTTGGAAGGTTTCCTTCTCTACCACCCCACTTTCTGTTGTAGAGAAAAGATATTGTTAGTTCATGGAGTCCCTTGGAGTCAGCATTTCCATTTTGGGGGAAGGAGATTTAAAGAATTTTTTAATAAAGCATTGTTATTTTAACTACTGTTATCACCATTCTTTTGGACGTAGACAACTCCAGGAGATCTTTCTGTTTCTGGGCTTTTTTTTTTTAATTCTTGTATTGACTGGGTGATGGTCAAGAGGCAGAAAGAAACATTGTCTTGGGTAGAAAACCTGAAATGTGTTGCCTGTTGCAGGTTTCGGTGCCTCAAGGTTCCCAAGCAGTGCCCCCGCAGACATATCAGCAGCCTGTAATAATTCCCAGTCAGTCCAGTCAAGGACTGCCCACCACAGGAATGCCAGTCTACTACAGTGTCATTCCATCAGGTCAACAGAATAATCTAAGGTGAGTTTAAGTGATCYTTGATTTCTCAGCAGCTGGGCTTAGTGGCTTTGTAAGAACTGGCAGGATCTGATTTTAGTACTGTAGATATTAAAACTGTTATTTTAAAGGCACACTTACAGGCACTCYTATTTCTTTTTGCTCTTGTGCAGTTAAGTGAAACAGCCTGTACTGCTTTAAGTGTGGCATACATATTGGACTGGAAAACATTGTCTCCACAGCACTTTTGGCAATACTTCACTGTAGTTCTACCTCTTAAATTTTCTGCATTCCTATTCCTACCCGTGAAACACCAGTGTGCTCAGCAGCTCAGTCTTTCTGCAGTAATATTTAATGACTATCCATATGCACTGTTTTTCCAAAGATACTACACTAATAATATGAAGAGGAAAAACAATTGGAATCCCAGAAAAAGACTGACTTATTTTTTGGAACTTTGTATGGAAAAAGCTTATCTTACTTTGTSTTGTAGATGAGGCCTGCTGGCACCAGGCTATGAAACAAGTATAGAAACCTGGCATTTGTTTAATAAATAACCTTTTTTCTTTTCTTTTTTTTCACCTACCTTGGTAGCAGCAAATTGGTCTGCATGTACAGCCCTCCCTGCATATACATCTGTGTCCCCAAAGCAGTCTATTTGAGAGCAGATAGGCAAGTACTTAGGAGAATTCATTAGGATTAATGCTTGTTACAAATTTTTCTTTCTCTGATTTTTTGAACTTTGAAGTGTGCAGTATTTAAAAATACCTGAAAGCTTTTAAACAAGCAATAACAGTATGAAGCTTGTTCATCCTTTTGAGAGTGCAGATTTCAGTAATATTTGTGTCATCGCCGCATGGTTTCATCTACTTAAATCTGAATCCTAGTGCTTTGTGTCTGAAGGTTCTTTTTAATCCTTTTCTCTAGTTATTATATTTGAGATTCAGTGAAGTCACAGGTAGGCATAATCCCAGACTTTTCTTAAATTAAAGTTGGTTGCTTGATCTTTTGTGTAATTTAGAATGTCCCTCTCATTTATTAGGAATTGTGAGCAACCTARCAACTAATGACAGCATCTTGCTTTCATCAGAATAGTTATGCTGCAGCACTTGGACAAGGAAAGTAGAATGCTGTTCTGCAGGAGCTGAAAGTGTCAAACCTCCAGGTCATTGCTGAAAACTAGAATCAGTAGGCAGATCAGAAGAGCATCTGTGTAGGTTTTCACTTGGTTTTGTCTGCTTTAATGGAAGGGAATCTTTAAATTAAAATTATATAAGTGAACTATGGGACAAAGGATGAAACATACTTTTGACAACATAGGTAAAAATAGTAGGTCCAAAAGGATTAAAACTACTATTTTTTCCATAATTTGAAGGAATTGTTGTTTTCTCAGAATTTTTATGTTGGTACAGGTATCTATAGGCACTGTTCTGATTATGGTCCTCCAGCCTGATTTTCTGTCTGAGCATTAGCAGTATAATAGAATCTGACTATGTCCATCACCTGTTTTTCCCTGATTACCCTGGGATAAATAAACTTTTAAAGTTATTTTCCTTTTACAAATATTTTGCAAACAACTGAATGGTTGGTTATGCCCTGGACTCATGTTCCTTTTTGTCCCCCCTCTTTGGAAAAGCCACCTCCTCTCTGGGCTGTATGTTTTGGTGGCTGGACCAGCTGCCCAGGGCCAGCCCCCAACTCAGGGACTGCATCCCAAATCCTCATGGGAGGGCTGTAGGGATCACTTAACTGAGACCTAATCTGGTTAAGTGTGCAAGACAACAAATTGTCTTTTTATTATTATTATTCTGCATGTATTTATGCTGATATAGAGCTATGGACACAAAAATAGTATATCAAAATAGGTGAATTGGTACAGCTTCTCAGTGTAGGCAGGGCATATGTTTTTGCTAAGGCAGAGGTGTGAAACTTCAGTCTTTGGAAGAATGAGTGAATTGAGGGGTAGGTGGGAATATWACTGATTTAAAATTAACAAAAGCTCAGTGATTTGCAGTACATGTAGACAGCAAGTCGTGATTAAATGAGTGTAGCATAAATGCCTTTTAGTCATGTTCTTTTTTTGTTATTACAGTTCATCAGTAGGATATTTGCAGCCTCCTGGATCAGAGCAGATACAGTTTCCTAGAACATCATCACCCTGCAACTCCCAGCAGCTTCAAGGACAGCAGTGTGCAGGTTGGGGGAATAAAGTTTTTATTGAAAAGCTTAAAAATGTCGAGCTATTATTATGCTGACTGATCGGATATTTGATATTGGGGTTTGATTTAGAATTAACTGCTGTATTCTATTTCCTCTTTTGCTCCATTTTTGAATTTATTTTCCATTTTTAACCCTGAAGCATGTTAATTTGAAATTTTGAATTTTTTCATTTTTGAAATATCTCAAGTTACTTTCTAAAATCCAGTAACGTACATCGTAATGCCTTGCATGTCTGCTGGTGAGTTGAGACAGATATGGGGAACTATCTTTTGTCAGCAGAATCACTTCTATCCTTTCCTGAGTAGCCAGATGGGTCTRAAAAATTTGAAATTTGGGTTTCCAATTGACAGAAGAAGTGAGATACATTTTGGAATCAGCATACTTGGCTTTTCTACTCAAGAACCATTCTAGATTTCAGTTAACAGAGTAGGARCAGTGATTTTATCAAGAGGTCTTGAAGAGAATTTGGAAACTGAGTGTTCTGGGGTGGCTTTTTGACCTCCTGGAAAGCTGAAAGTACTTCAAAGCTGAATGGGGTGTTTTGTTTTTATGGCAGCCTTATTTACTGCTTTTACTTTCATAGTTTATAGCAACCATTCAAGTCAGAAGCCATCACCTCCTACATTATTGCCACCTTCATCCAAGTCAAAGCCACAGCAGGCTGCTTCCATTGTGCASTACAGCATAGTGTCTCCACCCTCATCATGTAAAAGTTCACCCACTGGTCTTTCCATCATGCAGCCAAAAAAAGGTATATTTTACTGGGATTTGCATCTAAGCCATTCTGTCTAGAACCTGCTGTAAATTTTCATATTGTTTCATGGCTAACTGCTAGACAACTGCAACTTGAGTGCCATCTCTGATTTTTTTTTTTTTTTCCTAACTCTTCATCTGAATTGGTATTATTGTATCTTTGAAAATGATAACTTGGAATTTAAGTGAAAAAACATCTGCATGGGGGCAGCCTGGGGGTGCACCCTCAGCAGGTAAATTATACTTAGCAGAAATACTTAAGTCAGGTTCAGAAGATTTTGATCTAAAAATACTTGGGTAATTTTTAGAAGGTGCATAAGTAGCAGCCTCAATGTGTTTCAAAGCAGTGTTGACATAGAGTTTGCCAATGAATGAAACCTTTATAAATGTTATTGTCCAAACACTTAAAACTCTGAATTTCCAATCATAAATTGATGGACTGGTCAGGAAAATAAGAGCAGCCTTAGAGTTAGCCAGCAAACAAGAGATTGCAGAACACTCTAACCACAGTGGCAGTCTCTATTTTACCAGYAGGGAATTTGATATSTTAGAGGCTTGGTTGGTAAARAAGGAATAATCTCAARTTCTGCTGTCTCAGTATTTTGCAARCRATAGGTTAAACAACCCTAGATCAATGMCCTAGATTGTGCTAAGGAACCCAGATATGGTGTTTTTTACAAATACTTATCTTTAAGGTATTTTTAGAACCTGTTTATTAGTAAATAGATAACATACAGYTAAGTGGCAAGATAGCTGGATTACCAGTTCATGGGCAGGTTTAGTTTTGTTTCCAATTTGCTTCAAGTTTGTTTGGCTTTAATTCTGAAAGATTTCATTTCAGAGTGTCTTAAAGTGGGCCTTGCACTAGTTTGCTTTTCTGCCTTCCTAATCTGTCCTGGAAGTGCTGTTTTGTGCAGTTTTGATGGCCTGGTGCAAACCTGTAAACTGTGRTTTAAAGAAGTTTCAGGAAGGAGGAAGCCCTCTGGGGAGGGGGAGCAAATTCTGAGCAAATAAATCAAAACTTGCACTTTTCAGTCAGTGAAGACACTGAGATGCTGAATCACGGCCTCTGAGSTAGGGCCAATGAGCAGGTACACAGACAAGTAGCAGAGTTCTGTTACAGGGGACCAGACCAGACTGGAAATCTGGRGAGGCTTTGAAGGATTTCTGTGTTCCCCTTCTCATGGGATTTGACAGGTCATAAAGTGTCTGTGTACTGACTTACGCATTGTGTAACGCTTCATTTTATCAGGATGCTTGTTTAGGAGAAGAATTCAGGTTTTTTTTTCATTTACTGAAACACTGGGGAACTAGGAGCAAAAGAAAAACCAAGGCTTTCTGAATGTATAAAATTCTCTTTTGCAGTTTAAATTGCATTTCAAATTGACACTCTTTTTGAGATGATGCTCTTGATGTTTTTGAAAGACAGAATTGGGTTTTTTTGGTGTTCCTTTCTCACAGAACAGAGATAAGCCAAAAAGAGTATGCTTGAGTGCTGCAGAATGAAATACTGTATAAAAACCAATAAGGTGTAAATGAGTGTAATTTATAATATTTATAAATATATGCATAGATTATTAAAATGAAACCCGTTTTTGTGTATAAAATGTAATATGTATATAGGTGTTTGGTGTAGCTCAGGTTTACATATAGGGACTAGATAAGTTTGTGGCTTTACCACTGGAAAACTGTTGTGTTGTATATTATTCTGATTATGAAGCAGAGTTRTATTATATTCTGCTGTGCAACAAAACAGAAATATTCACAATGTGGCTCTTGCAGGGACTCCTTAATTTATATCCTCTGCTAAAGCTGACCAGATATCTGATGCTTCAATTGCAAACTATGACACACAGATAAAACATCTTGACATTAAAAAAAGTATAGATGTGAAAACATTGATAATTCAGTTACCTGTATAATAAATATTTYTAAATACAATTTACAAAAGCTAATATAGTTTTAATGTTGTGCATTCCTGATTCTACRTTGTTTGGTTTGATTTTTGAAGAARTCTGTTTCTTTTTGTGGAGCCCAGGGRTAGTGAAAACAATAGCCCATTATAAAAAATACCAGATGAATGCATTTTATAATCTGTATCTGACTGCTCCTAGCTGATGCTGTGATGTCGGCAGTAAATGGAGAAGATTGCAAAATCCTGCTTTAAAAATGGATGATTAAATGATGTTTAAACCGTGTTTTAATCATAGTTTCTGAGAAATGCTGTAATCAGTGGGTAGAGCAGAGAAGGAAATTGCAAAAAAAAAGCCAAAAAAAAAGCCATAAAAAGGACATTTATATAAATTACCTGGGGCAGAACTGGGATAGAGCAGGAAGATTATTTTTCTCTTGGGCAGCCTCTCCTCACAGCTCCTGGCACAAATCTTATGGAACTGGATGTTAGGTGTTCTCCGCTGACTCGGGTGTTCTGTGGCCACCACAGTACCCCAGTGGGGCAGGATACACAGATCAATTTGCAGTATCTGCCCAGAAAAGCATTCCTAGAGAGAACTCGTAAGTGAGAGTAAGCTTGCTTAGACTAAATGTTGATCCCAGATCTTTCTGTTACATGTCATCCTATCAAAGAAAAGATTTTGAGTCTGCATTGCTGTACATCATGTAAAACTAACTAGGAAACTTCTATTTTTAAATGAAGCATATTTCACTTAATATCGCAGTCTGCAACACATTGATCTGACAGAAACTGCAGTGAATCTTGAATACTCTCAACTGCTAATAAATAGAGCGATTTCTTTCAAAAATACCCTCAGCAATGAGTTTCAGTGGTTCCGCTATCTCTCGCTCTGGGAAGCTCTCTCTAAGTTAACTGTTGCAGATGTAGCTCATAGTGGAAATGTAATTGTACAGAAGAATGCTCCAGTTTCTTTAGCAGTACGTTGAGTATGTTATTCCCCCTTTTTTTGGAGTCTTGCTGTGTTCTGTGCCGGGTTTGCTGACCGTGCCCTGTGGCTCCTTTGTTGCAGCCGTAGCGCCACCTCCCGCCGGGGGGGTGCTGATGATGCAGCTCAACGTGCCCGGCAGCGCCGCGCCTCGGAACCCGTCACCTCCGCAGCGGAAAGCCACCAAGTACTACTGTGATCACCCCCGCGGGCACAAGCCAACGGAACTCAGCACTTTAGACGCTGCTGCGCAGGTTAGAGGGGTTGGTTTGCTTCTCCAGCATGACTTTAAATGTGCATAAATTGTATCTTCTTTGAAAAGTTCTGTTCGGGGAATAAAAATAATATATATTCTATTTTAACTTCACTTAAGTCTTTGGAGAAGGTAGGTGCTGTTTAGCTTGTWCAAGTAGGTACTTACTGAAACAGTTGTTTATTCCAGTTGCAGCATAGTCCTCAACTGGGCAGCCCTGTCACCTCACCGGCCCAATCACCAGCACCAGCCCAGCTATCAAACATGAAGAACATCCGTCCCACWATGACACCTCTTTCTATTGTGTCCCCGTTTTCTAGACCTTTTGTCCCTGGACAAGGTATATTTTTAGTTAACTAAAATGTGTGCGTGATTTCTGTTTGAATGTTTTGAAATAGAAGTTGTATGAGGATTTTCTAATGAGTGGTGGCTCACTTTAGTAGTACTGCTATGAAGCAAAATCACCAAAATTAYTTACTCAAGCATCATTGAAAATTTCACCTTATCACTCTGTACTGATACTGTCATCTCCTCATAAGTGTGAGCTCCTGTACCACATTGGCTTTCTTATATTGTGAAATTGCCCATTTCAGCATTAAAAATATTAATAAATTGTTTGCTAGAATTTAGCTTCAAGTCTTAACCACAAATCATTAGTTGATAACGGACTGAATGCCTAAGCCTGTAATCTTCATTCCTCTCTAGAACAAGCGAGATGGGATAGAACCTTTAGCCAGGACTGTACCTCAGTATTTCAAATAGTACCCACCCAAAGATACAAAAWATTCCTTGTAGAAGAATTTAAATCCTCTGCTGCCATGTCAACAGAAAAACAGAAAATTGGGRGCTTTCACTGAGTTGGGACAGCTAYAATAATGTTTGAAAAACAATTTATATAAACCCCCTTTGTCAGTGAGCAAAAGCATCCTGGTAAAATTTCCAAACTCAAAATTAACAGGTCTGTTTTACAGAAAGATGTGCTTTAAAGCAAATCTTTCAGAAAATTCTGTATGTCTCTCTTATTGATAAAGAGAACCTTATTTTCTTGTGTTTATCTTATCTGTTGCATAATCTTTGTCAGTGCTTTGTATTCTGATGTTGTAAAAATTCCAGGTGGCCTGTTTGAAGCACACCTCTTAGCTCCCTTAATCTGCTGTGATTACTGAAAACTTCTAGTGCATTGTCTTTGTGGATCCTTGCAACAAATAGGAATGTGAAGACAGACCTGGCTCTAATCAGGGATATAACCATGAAAATGATTAAATTAGCATGCTGAGAGAAGCCTTAGACTTTTTAAGCTCATTTTGAAACTGAAGGACTTACCTAAGAGTGCAGTGAAGAAAAACTTTCAGTGTTATCCCTAGATACCTGAAATGTTGTACCTTTTCACCTTGGGATCAGGGTTACTGACTGACATTGATTGAATCAGGGCTCTGAATTTGTTAGCCCAGCCAGACTCAGCCTTGTGCACAGCAATTCTGATTTCTCTTCTGTGTAACATTTTCAATGTGAGAAGGACGTGGAGGAAGATTTCCTGTAACAGAAAAACCCTTCTAATTACCTTTCTCTTTAAGGAGATGCCAGATACCCATTGCTTGGCCAACCCCTGCAATACAATCCATCTTTATTACGAGGACAAGTAACAAGCCAACAGGTATTAAAAGAGAACAATCTCCTGGCAACAAAGRAAAAAATCCAATTCAGGGCTACCATTACAACCACCTTGAACAGGGGAATGTGTTATTGCATTTGCAAAKTAATTGAGTGGAAGGTGCTTGCTTTGCAGTAAATAAGTTTTATCCTGTGTCAATACTCCCCATTGTTCCTSTTTGTTTTATTAAAAGTGAGAAACATTTATCTGAACTTTGGTGTTTAGTCACAGTGTAGATGATGGATTTTTTTTTTTTATTTTGAGCAATTCATTAGCTAATTCCAAAAATATAAAGGGGACCCTTTACTAAAAGGATTTTCTTTTATTCAAGCAACCATTTCTGAAAAAAAACAACCCCAAAATGCGTGTGGTAATTTCTAAACAAAGAGTGGGTTTGTTACTTGTAAGAAAAACAAACCCAAAATATTGGTGTTAGCAAAGTTGAAAAGTTTTTCCCTCTATTTAATTTTTGGGACACACAGACCTCCTGCCTCTACCTTGCTCAGTTCTACCCAATGCCAGCTAGAGGATTTGATGGCTGGGGCAGGAGGGAGTTCTTCCRTGATTTAAGGTGATTTTCTTTTTTGCCCATAATTTCCTCAATTTCTCCTGAAGTGAAGGATTGAATGTGTCTTACTGCAGGATTATAAAAGTCAGTAACTAAAATTGGATGTGAAAATCTTCTCTGCCCCATGGTGTAGTGCAGGTTATTTTCCAGACATTCCTCTGCACTACTTTCATTGAGCTSAATAGAAATTTTAAGATACTGATTGATTGCCATTAAAGTACACCATTTGTGTTAATCTTTCCAGTGTCAACCTGGAAACAGACATGGAAACAGGGGAAAGAAACCAGCAAAGAAGGCTGCTTCAGCAGATCTTGGTGCAGGAGAACCAGGTATAGAATTGCTGACTCACAAGTCCTCCAGAAAAATGAATTATGGTGATGGGCTGGGAAAGTACAAGAGAAGCACAGGTGAGAAGAGGGCCAGAGTGAAGAGTAACTGCACGGGAATGGACATGGCAAACTTTGAAGGATGGAGAAGAAGATATGATGTGGAGAGAGGGAAAGAGGGAGGTTAAATGGGAAAAGTGTAGCTTTGAAGGCTGGAGAAAAGATCAGGACTGGAGAGCACTAAAAGAAAGAACAAGTTTGTCACTTTACTGGACCTGAGTTCTATGACATTGTTACATTAAATATTCATTGTACATAACCCCTGCTTCCTTTTACTGGCATAACAAGTGAAATCAGACATAAACCACCAATTAGTTTGTGCTTTTTGGTTTGGGCTTGTTGTTTTTTGTTTTTTGGTTTTTTTTTTTATTTTTCCCTTTCTAATATATATAAACACATGGATTTGGGGGACATATAGGATATCTACAGATTAGCTCCTTGGAATTGGTAAAGATGTCATCCAAATAAAACCTGATGGCGTCTATCTATGGCGTCATACCTTTACTGGAAAATTTTTTGCTGCAAGTGATACCTACTGTCAACTCTTCAGAAAAAGTTACAAATAAATCAGKTTTTTTTCTAACAATTTACTGGAGAGGATTTTTTTTAGAAAAGACAGACCAGTTTTTTTGGCATGATGATGTGTGAAGAGTTACCAGGCAAGGCCTAGTGAGTTCTGAAACCTGCTGTAAAATGAGTTGTTGATGGTTTTATT
The DNA here is from genome assembly GCF_030028575.1 of Malurus melanocephalus. Classification (NCBI taxonomy): domain Eukaryota; kingdom Metazoa; phylum Chordata; class Aves; order Passeriformes; family Maluridae; genus Malurus; species Malurus melanocephalus. The sequence goes on from NW_026623299.1 coordinate 2,037,672, forward strand.
ATTTTCCACTCTTTGTTTTGAGGACCCTCTTTGTATCACCAGCTTTTATTTGCACACTTGTACAAGTAAGCAAATTGTATTTGTAAGCAGTGCTAGATGTGAGACCAAAAGACTCTCTGTAATATCATAAAGGTAAAGCCTGTGGATTTGGTGTCAGCCAAGTGGAGATACAAGTGTGAAATAAGTAATTTTCCATTGTGGAAAATGAGTATAATTGAGTGCAATGACCAGTTTAGATTCATTGTTTTTCTTCTTTCAGTTGTGGGAAAAGTTCTAGAAATTACTGAACTGCCAGAAGGCATAACTCGTATGGAAGCAGAGAAACTCTTTGGAGAACTGTTGAAAGTGGGTGCCAAGATTCGGTGGCTGAGGGATTCCCAGTGCCTGCAGCAGCAGCAGCAGCAGCAGCAGCGGCGGTTCTGTGGCGGTTCTGGGGATGGCAGCGGGGGCACGGAGCCGTCCCGCCCCGGGGACTTGGCCTCCACCTACACAGTGCTGGCCACCTTCCCCACCATGGCGGCCGCGCAGAGCGCGCTCAAGAGACAGAGCAGTACCTCAGTGAGCAAGTTCCGCCTCAGAACCAGCAAGAAGCACTACGACTTCCACGTGCTGGAGAGGGCCAGTTCTCAGTAGCAGTTCCATCGCTGGACACTCAGCCTTGACTACTTCCATGTCCTCCCTCCTCGACTGGTTTGATRTCATGGGGTTTCTGTTCTCTTCATAGAGACTCCTGGGATGTTTTGTCACATGACATTTGCCATTGAAGAATAAATAACCCAGTGAATCCAGCAAGATGAAGAAAAAAATYTACAGAGTTAATGCCAGACAATAGCAAGGAATCATCTTTGCGACAGGCAGCTTTCTATAAGGAATGCTGCTGAAATGCCCCCTACTTTTATAGTAGTTTTGTTTTATATTTTTGAAATCTTGTATCAGATCCAAAGTTCTATTGTACAGCAGATGTTCATAAAAATCCATATGCAGATTTGTATTTTATAATCCCTTTTCACAGCCAGCACACAGCTGTCCATTCCAAGGCAGGAACCTGAGGATTGGTGGAGGGAAAAAGAGAACCATTTTCAAGGAATTATCCATTTTCTAGCAAACTACCCCAGATCTTCAAGTTAACCTGTTCGTTGTCCCGTATGGGTTTTTTCCTCTTTTTTATATCTTTTATTTCTTTTTTCATTTCTTTTTCCTTCTTTTTCTTCTTATTTTTAAGAAAAAAAAGAGTATCATTTTAGTAACTAACTCCTTAGGTGGTCATTTTCTTTTGCAATKCATTCAAACAATGTCAAAAGAAATTACCAGTTTGTACCCTTGAAGAGTCTGCTTCTGATCCAGAAAGTTTATTAATTACTAAAAGGGGAATATGAATAGGTTACAAAGAATGTTCACTGAATCACATTTTAATATTTTTTAGCRAAAGTGTGAAGAAACTTTATGTATCTTCATACAAATGACAAAATGTTTGCACTTTAATTGTGTTCCCACCAGTATGGGTCTCTTTCTCTTCCTTTTCACGCTAAGATAATTGTGTTTGATAAGTGCTGGAAACCTTTTTAATGGTTTAAGTTTTCATTTGCAGATGCTCACTGGACATTAAAGATTCATTGCACATAAATGAAACAAAATTTTTTTCAAGTTGTGTAATTTGCAAGTCTGTACAATGTGTGCTGATGCAAGCCTTTTTCAGTTCAAAAGAATAAATGTTTACAAACACAAATTTTTCAGTGCACTTGTTTAAGCTTTTAGGAGTCTTCTGAAACCTAAAGGTTAGGATCCTGTCAAATGTGAGAAAAGAACGTAAAACCACAAATATTAGAACCTCTGAAAAAACCACCTGCTGTTCCTCCTCTGGCATTTATGTTATCCAGCTCTTCATAATATTTAAGTGTTTCCATATATAAGTRAAAAAGAAATTAATCAGGGACTGCTGCTGATTTTATATTTTTAGCTCAGGAACTGATTTGCTGTGTAGACAAGCAACTACTTGGTCACTTCATAAGGCTCTCATTTTGTGCATTTGTAACTTCTGAAAAAAGGAAACTCAAGGTAAACGTTGTGTTTAAAAACATTTTACAGAGGGTAAAGGTGAAAATTTCAGGTGTCTAAACCAGCATTAATTTTCATTGTTTATATAAATGATTCTATCCTGAACAACCAAACAGTGATGAAGTATTTGGAGGAAACCTTAGAAAACTGACCAGTCTGGGAATAATGTAGCCTGATAAGTTAGGTTTATGGGACTTGATTCTGTGAAATGCTGTAGCAGCAGGTACTTACATGACTAATGGTAAACTTGAAAGTGCCATTAAAACAAAAGGGAGGATGTTCAGCTTCAAGTCCTAGATAAAAGCCAAATCTATTTATTCCAGTCTGCTTTTCTAAAAGGATGGTACTTGKCATTCAGGTTGTGCTTGACTGAGGATATATTTCTTGCTGCTTGGGCTGGACTGCTGTAGTTCACTGCACCCAAACACAAAGTTGGTAAGAGTCAGTATATCAATTACCCCTCCCCTGAAGAGCACAGAGGTAACATGACTGCTGCCTGCAGTCTGTCGCTGCCTCTTGCTGATTTCCATGCTACTTTAGGATTATGGTTTAATCCTGTAAAAGTAGCTAAGAGATTAAAGGTCTGTAGGGACAGGTGTCTCAGCCCAGCAAGGCAGCTGCCTCCTGTAGTTAACCCATTCCACAACAAGGTTTTTCCAGGATGGAGAAGGGTAGTCAGTAGCTGAGAGCTCCCATCTATTCTGAATGACCCAAGCACTAAATCTTGCATCAAATCAAACCCTTTCCAAAGGATGTTGCATGGCCTGCTGCATTCCATAAACTTTCTTCATAATAAACAGAGAAGAAAAGGTAATGCAAGGTAAGCATAGAGAAGCAGCCCAAACAGTGGGAAGGGAGTGTTACTCTGATTTGGAGCAAGGCCCAGAAAATACTTAATTTTTTAAGTATCGAGTTGTAAACTTGAATGCAAATTGCCCTAGAAGAAAAAGTTAGAATATTTGATTAGCCAGTTGTATTCTAATCCAGAATCTGATCCTTTCCAGTTACTACAGGCCAGCCATCMTTTCTGAGTATGTTCTGTTGTTAAACAGGGACAGTTACTTTAATTTTTTTATCTGGATGTGCTGATATGAGCCACACAGATACAATAACAGGACTTCGGTAGTGTCAGAGGCTTCTGAAGTCTACAGTGGGCAAAGTATTAAAATATTTCCACTTCACAGTAGTGTTTATTCCTGTGATATTTCATATCTTCTCTAGTAAGCAAGCAGGATGCAAACTCATCTAACCAAGATACTTTATACCTTACTGGCATTTACCCTTGTGCCCCTTTTGGTTCCTTAAACCACACAAAGTCAGGACTATGTGCAAAACCCCTGCTTTTGTGCCATGAATTTGGATTGTGGTCTAGCAAGCAAATAAAAGCACTTTATACATGAAATAGATGTATGTAAAATGCATTATGTTCTCAACAAATCTAGTAYTCCAGTGTATTTGAGCTTCCTCTCATTTACCATTATAGCCATTTTTAAAGCAAATAGCGGCAAAAGGAATTAAGCGGGGGCTTACATTGCAGCAGTCTAATAGGTTTCATTTTACTGGGAACATGTAAAAACTTTTAAAACCTAGGGAAAGCCCTGAAAGAATAAGCAGAAAACCTGAACAAATCTGGCCATTACCTACTCCAGCAAAAGCTACTATTTCTTGATTTTAATTTTTAATTAACACGGTTATATTGTAAAATTCCTCCCTGAACTGTGAACATTTAATATAATCTGTGATATTACAGTCAAAAATATAATTAAMAATTAAGAAATTTAAGCCCCATACTTTGAGGACTAATCAACCCACATGGGCCTGGTGTTGGAATTGGGAAATTATTCCAAAGTACCCTAGAGCGTCATTGCAGCCCACACATGCCTGCCAGGCTGTGGCTGGTGTGTTTCGGTAAGGCAAGACTGGTTGGGAACAAGGATTTTGCATTTTTCCTGAGCAAATGTGACCTGTTCTAATATGGAATATTCTTTCACTCGCACACATACACTGACGTGAAAAGCTTCACAGAGCATCTGTGAAGAAAGAAACCCTGCAGTKTGGTGTAGGCACAGTGTTTACACTGCAGTGTTTGGTGTCCCCACCTCCAAGCACCCCTAACGCTTTTGCAGAACACATGATGTCTCAAGGTCCAGGTGGTGCAGGACAGCAGTTTATAGATGTGCTTTTATCAAAGTACCCAAACTGTACTCAAGGAATCCAGTAAGGAACTTGGATACACAGCACACCTGTCACMRGAAGAACYCTTCTTTGCATTCTTCAAACAGCTCTATACCCATTTCCTATCTTTGTGCAAGCCAGTTCCCTCTCAAGGTGGAATGGTTATAATTCTCATCCTATGACACTCATTTGTGCCTTAAAACTTCACACGTGATTTGTGGTTCTCAGTCAACCTTTACTGGCTTATTTGGATGCCTGAAAGGGAGTCAAAATTACAAATTACTTATTTCTATAAATACTGTTTAGTTCCATGATATATTTTTTTTTCACAGAAAAATTGGTGCAGGCTTTAAGTTCCTGTATTAAGCCCTGAAGCAAAGAATGTTTAGATGAAGCTTTGGAGAAAACACTTTCAAGTTACAGGTAATGAAAAAAWTATTGTAGCTGGAATTTTTATGTATTTCTAACTATGAAAGGAATTATTTCAATTCCTTCAATGTTTCTATAGCTTGGTTTTCATCAAGGTTGATGCACTCTCCCTACTCAATGTCCTACTTCTATTCACATTTGAAACATTTTGGGTATTTTTGGCTATTGATGTCAATTAAGTATAAACTTAAAGTGCACAATGTCAATGCGACTTCATTTTGGAACCTTCATTTCTTGGTTGTAGATCAGAACCCTTAAAAGGAACTGATTAGCTGAATATTCTGAAAATTAAGTTCCTGTGAATTATCTTCTGGAACCTAACACCAAAGTCACCATTCATATCTGAAACCTTCAGTGTAAATTAAGTTGCCTCTWGGATTACTTGCAAATGTGTGCAGTTATGTTCTCATCACAAAGAGTATGAGCCTCCTCTTACTTCAGTGCCTGCCTTGTGTCCTCCGACTCGTAGGGCTGGAGTTTGGCCTTGACTCAGTTTGGCAGCCCCTCACTCCAATGTTTCTTTTTTTATCCTGCTGGCAACTACTTGATATTTTTCAATATTTGTCAAAATTTGTCAGATTGATAGTGGATCTTTCTGAAGAGATGATTAAGCATTAAAATTTGGTCCAGGACACAAACACTTCAGTGTTTGYTGTTATTTTTTATTTTCCAGTCTCACTGCTAAAGCTCATGAGCTGAGTCATTACACAGGATGCATGCAGCTGTAATGGACTGTTCCTACACTTGGGAAGAGAAACCTGAATGTCRGATAAGCCTGGTGCTGTAAACCAAAGAGCTGGAGAGGACACCTGTGTGTTGCTGGCAGTTGAATGTTTTATAAACTGCCATAAGTTATAAAAATAAACTGTGTTGCTGTGGATAATGCTYAACAGTGAGGTTTATTCTTAATTCAGTTCCTGTGCCCCAGTTAASTGGCAATCTGAATTAGCCCTGGGATTGATGATGATCCATGGCGTTGACAGCCGTGGAATGTTTCAGACGCAGATGAACAGAGATGGAGGCACGCTCAGTGCTGGCTGGGGTATGGACTGACTTCAGCACTATGGGATCTGTTACATTTCATCTTCCAAAATTACTTGACAGTTAAAAAAGAATATTTACAAGCAATATTGCACAAATTATCATACTTGAATTCCAATGGCCTCAGTTTGAACTTGAGAGGGAGACACTGGCATTCTGCTTTTTTCTAATATTCTAACTTTTGCCCTAGTTGTAGTGTTAACTATTTGACCTTCTTTGGTTTTCCAGTTTAGTTACTCTAAGAAACATTATTATTAAGTGTGCTCTGATAGTCTATCACACGGATTTATAGAATTGGGGAAATACACTAGATCTTGACTTCACAGTTGTGCAAATTTGCTGACTTTTTACTTGGCTTAAACTGAYAGCTTTGATTTGTAAATGAGCCATTCATTTAGGGTGAATCAACAGTGTGATTTTAAATAGGACTTCCCCAATAATGATACTTTCTATTTTAATCCAGATGGATCTGTCCTCCTTTTGGCGAGAAAAAATTAATCTCTTACTTTCTTACTGAAAACTCAGACATCCTCTCTCAAAGGAACTGAATCCCAGGTAATGCTCCAGCTGTTTTTTTTATTTCTCAATAAAACTTTCAACTGACCAGTTAGTTACCCTCCCTTTTCCTAGGCCTACAAATTRCAGACCTCTGCTGTTTCCAGGGACACCTGTGCTAAAGGATGTCAGATGAACAGCAAAGGCACATTCAAAAGCAGCAACTCAGTGACCCTACAGTTAGAGAATTCCACTTCTAAAACTAATTATTTGAGAATGTAATATAAATGCATATCCAGTCAACAGTAAGCCCTTCTTTTTCTTCCTTGTTTCAAGTGGTGAGCAGGATTATTGCAACATGATTTCCACACTCTTGGGAGTGGTAAAACAGTTTTTGTATAYTGTTGCAACACTGATTTGCCTCTTTTTCATTGTATATTTATAGGGTTTTTAAGTTGTTGTTATCAAGTTACACAAGGTACAGCAATTAAAGCTTTCCAGGCTCAGACTGTGTGTTTTTTGGCCTTTCAGTGTTTGAGTACCTGCCTCAGCAAGTTACCCAATCCACACAGTCACAGTGCTAATGGTGTTTTAGAAAAGCTCAAGTGCAATGTTCTGTCCAAAATGTTATCATCAGAGCACTTGAAATAAACTGTCCTRTCCTCATTGCTGTGAAATGACTATCAAGGAGTCTTTCTGCCTTGCTGGCTGTGCTGTGCCAGTCCCTCATAAAGCCTGGGAGCACAGATGTCCTGGCTTCACCTCCTGACTCTCATGGACGATCTCTGCACACCACACTCTATTTTGGTCCTAATTAACATGGATTTCTGTCATTTCCTCCATCTCTTTTCCCCTCAGTCACACCCTTGCCTCCCAGGGTGGGTGCTGGGGGAGGGGTGGCTGTGACCATTGGTTCTCACAGCCCTGGGTGCAGGAGATGCCCCTTTCTCTGGCAGCTGCCTCCCAAGATCATGGAATTGTTAGAGTTGGAAAGCACCTCTGGAGATCACCCAGTCCAAGTGAGGTCACCTGGAACAGGTGACACAGAAACATGTCCAGGTGGGTTTAGAATGTCTCCAGAGAGGGACACTCCTTAGCCTCCCTGGGCAGCTGTTCCAGTGCTGCCACCCTCGATGTAAAGAAGGTCTTCCTCACGTTGAGGTGAAATCTCGTGCTTTAGTTTATGGTCGTCCCTGGGCATCCTGTTGCTGGGCACCACTGAAAAGACTCTGGCACCTTTGAGATACGTATATTCTATTTGAGGTATTTATTCTGCAATACAGGATCACAGAGTCAAGTGGGTTAGAAAAGACCTCTGAGATCATTGAGTCAACCTTGTCAACCAGACTCCATTCTTTCCTTAAACACCTCCAGGGACAGTGACCCCATCACCTTCCTGGGCAGCCTGTTCCAATGCCTAGCCATCCTTTCTGTGAAGAGATTTTCCTGATGTCCAACCCAAAGATGCCTTGGTGTAGCTTATGTCCTATCGTTCCGCGCCGGTTCTGTGGAGAAGAGCCGCACCCACACCTGGTTCCACCCTCCTGTCAGGGAGTTGTAGAGAGCGAGAAGGTCCCCCTGAGCCTTCTTTTCTCCAGGTTGAGCTACCCCGTCAGCCTCCTCCTCTCTAGGCTAAACAGGCGCAGCTCCCGCCGCCTCTCCTGCCGCCCCGAGCCCGTTTCCCAGCGGGACAGAGCAGGAGGCGATGCCCAGCGGTGGAAGAACGCGCTGCCTTTA
>NW_026623299.1:2045733-2168992 GCF_030028575.1 Malurus melanocephalus
GCGGCGCCGCGTCGCGTGCGCAGGCGCGCGGGGGGCGGTTGGCAGGGCGGCGGCGCAGGCGCGGTGCTGCTGTGGGTGAGGGCGGCGGGTCCCGGCGGTGCCACGATGTGGTTCGGCGGCTCCGTCCCCGCCGCCATCGCCGCCGCCAAGGAGCGCAGCTCCGTCTTCGTCGTGTTCGTGGCAGGTACGGTAGTCCCGGGGCCGCCCGCTGCTCCCGCTGGCAGGGCCCAGCGGCGCCTTCCCAGCCGTGTCCCTTCGGCCGCCCCTCCCGCCGAGCGGGATTTGTGCTGTGTCAGCCCCAGCCCGCGGTGTCGGTGTCCGGCCCCCGCCGTGTGGTGCAGCGGAATCGCCCGTCCCATGTGTCGCCTTCCCCTTGGTTCTGCCTTTCCGCCCTGGGTTCTGGCCGGTGTAGCTCTCGGGGCTGTTTGTTGTGTTTTGTTTCCTTTCCTCGACAGTGCGTTTCATAACAATGTAATTGGAACCTGTAGGAACTCACATCGTCTTGTGTACGCTTTCAATCTGAAAAAAAGATGGGATGKAGGACAGTGTTAAGCTGCGCCAGGGAAGGTTTAGGTTGGACATCGGGAGGAATTTCCTCCCAGAACGGGTGATTAGACATTGGAATGGGCTGCGCAGGGAGSTGAAGAGGTTCCTGGGGTAAGGAGASCCTGGACGTGGCACTCAGTGCCATGGTGTGGTTGACAAGGCGGTGTTTGGTCATAGGTTKGACTCGATGGTCTCACGGGTCTTTTCCAGCAAGATTGAAACTATAATATTCTGTAATTAAACAAGCTTTTAAACTTAATTTTGGGCTTTATATATCTGTGTGTGTGTTGTTTCTTTAGGTTTTACTATTGCCTTAAGTGTGCATGGCTTGAAGTTTTTCAGATGTCTCATGAAGCAACAGTGTTAACCATGTGGCTTAATGCTGTTCCCTTAAGAACTGTTGAACCATGGCACTGGYGTGGCTTCAAGAAGTTCACTCCCAAAGGGAATGTGAACAGAAAAGTGCAGTTGAGTTCCTTTGTTGACACAACTCTCCATGTACTTGGAGTAAAGCATTTTCTGCAGGATAGTAAGCATACTGACAGAAATCAAGGTCTTGTCAGACCACAGATTGGGCTGTGTTGGTGTTGGAGTAAGGGATGGGGTGGAGCAGTTCATGGAGAACTACAGCCTGTGGGAGTCACTTTGCAGAATTTGGTAGGGACCCCACGCTGGAGTGAGGAGTCCAACCCCTGAGGAGGAAGGAGCAGCAGAGACAAGGTGTGAGGAACTGACTGCAGGAAGGGTGGGGAGAAAATGTGTTTTTATTTCTCATGATCCTGCTCTGACTTTTGATTAGTAATAAGTTAAATAAATTTTTCTCCAAGTCAAATGTGTGTTGCCTATGGTGGTAACAGGTCAGTGATCTCTTCCTGCTCGTATCTATTCCTGTGAGCCTTCCATTGCATTCTTTCCCCTGCCCAGCTGAGGAGGGCAGTGACAGACTTTGGTGGGCCTCTGGGTAGTTTCAACTTGATACATATATCAGGGGCTCAGAAATGAATKTTGTAACTTATGTCCAATATTTTTTATGAAATAAAAATTGTGCACAAAATGGGGCCTATTAGATGTTGATGTTGACTAGATGGATGAAGAAATATGTAGAYATGCAGGGGAGATAAATTTATGGTCGCAGGGATGTAACCTAATTTTGTCATAGTGGTGTGCTGTGAGGGTTTGTTTTGTTTGTTCTTATRAGCCCAGGAAAAGGGAGAGCGTTCCTTCAGCCAGCCACATCTCTGAAATGAAAGAGTTGGAGAGTTCTGCCAACATGTGGTCCACCCTGGGCACCGTGGGATCAGGGCAGCTGACCTGTGGCTGAGCTGATAGTGAAACATTTCTATTACATGTGCTAGGAAAGGGAGTTGGGAAGCCAAGAACTTTCTCACTATGTGTGGAAGCAGCTGCATTTGAAGGATGTGGAGTGCTGAAAGAATAGTCTGGTTTTGCAATAGCAGAGACTGGGTGTGTTTTTTGGGCAGAAATGTGTTTCAAACTGCACAGTGATGGTACCTTTGAGCCTTTTTCACGACACGCTTCCCACTGGAGACAGGATTTGAAAGCAGCTGGAGAACAGGCTTTCAGCAGAGCTCCTCTTTGGATCTGTACACTCCATGTAGTAATGTCTGTGGCACAAAAAAATGAATAAATGGAAAAAAATAGTGAGAAAAATTGAAAATACAAGGTATTTTGGGGCAGCCACTGTGGAGGATAGCTATTAGATAGAGATGACAAAAATGAGAAAATTCTGATATGTCCATCTGTGTTTGGTTTCTGCCACCATCTGCCTGTCYCTYTCTCACTYTCCTCTGCACTTCACTAACATTTTCTATAGAAAATGTTGGAGCTAGATTATTCTTTCTGCTTTCAGAATATTTTGAAGTCAAGCAGGAATAATGTGGTTATTTATCTTAAAAATGAGGTGGTATTTGTGATTGTAAATGCACRTTATTCAAGCAGGTTTCTCCTTAGGCATTTTTCTTGCAGCTATTTTTGAGCTCAGTGTTTAAAATCTTCATTCTGGTGACAGGATGGTGTGAGTGTATTAAGGATCGCGTTGAACTCATGGGAAGTTGCAATAAAAGAGATTGCTCCATCCTCCCCAGTGTGCAGAAGGTGATGTCTGCCTTAGGAAACTGGTTTTAAATATTAGGGTGAGATGTTAGAGGCCTCTGTATGCACCAGGCAAAGGGGTTGTGTTTGGGGAACAGACYAGWTACTTTGTGGCATCAATTAATTGCYGGCATCAAKTAATTGCCAGCAGCAATTTCCCTCTGTTGCTGCACAGGGARACTATTCCTGGTGGTGAAACAGGTCTGGCAATGCAGATGCCTCAGGGAATGGTGTGAAGTTGTGTCAGGGGAGGTGTAGGCTGGATATCAGGAAAAGGTTCTTTCCCCAGAGGGTGTTGAGCAATGGAACAGATTCCTTAGGGAAGAGTTTGGGGAGCGTTTGGAAAACACTCTCAGGCACATGGTGGGATTTTTGAGATRTCCTGAGTTGGACTTGATGATCCTTGTGGGATCCTTCCAACCCAGGATATGTTATGATTCTATGAACATCTCTGGTATCTTGTTAGTAGCTGTTCTGTAGATGATTTTGTAGCCTACAGTTAAAAAAAGCCTTTCATTCTTTGAGTCACTTAATCTAAAGTTGATCACTCATTTGATATGAAACCTCCTCTGTTCTGATTGATTATACTTTCAAAAAGTTGGCTATGTTCTAATCATGAAAATACCAGGTCACTCATGAAAAGTACTTTTCAGAGTGAAACATTGAAGGGGTATGTGTGTGAAAATAAATAGCTTCAAGCTAAAATGTTTGGTTTTTTTTAATGATGTTTGTAGAAACCCTCCTCCCTTTGTTCATAGCTTTGTTTTGTGAAAACATTATTAAGAAAAATTGTGATTTGCACTCATAAGCTATTTTTTAGTTATTTGTAGCCAAGATATATCAAAGCACTTTTCAAGTTGAATAAGTGTAATGGTGCGAAGGAGGAGGAGGAGGTGAACAGTTTAATGTCCTGGCTTCCTGGCATTTCCAGAATGGCAATCCTACTCTTACTGCATAGTTATGAAATGTTGGACATGGAAAARTCAGTTGGGCTTATCTTTCTCCTTCTGAAAGAAAAACACTCCCTGATGACTGCGTGCTGAGGAATAAGGGAATTAAAGTCTTCTGACAATCTGTGATGGTTTTGAGCAAGTTYCTCATACAGGAAATAAATTGTTGCAGAAAAAGAGTCTTGTCCAGTATCTGAATCACTTGAGGAATGATGGAGATTTTCCTTTTGCAAATTTAAGAGATTATGAAGTGTGACTGTGAATTCTGTACAGATCATTCCACTAAGTGAAATYAAGTGATGTTTTTGTTTGAGAAACAAGGAATCTAAGCATTTCAGGAACTAGAATTCTGAGGCTGATTTGCCAGCTAAGTGTTTAGCAGAATGATGAATTATGTGAAGTTCTGTTGAGCTTGACCTCTTGACATTTCTGCTGTTTTTCCTGTGACCTGACAGTGTTTGATTTCAGGATATAATTACTACTACAAAATTGTAATAAATGAACCCTGACGCCTAAATGAGAAAAGGTTATCAAAACMAAGAGGTATATGAGAATAAACAGCTGTTCAGTGGGTAGTCACAATATTAATCAATGCATCATGGCACAGAGCTTTATAAAATGTGAGCTATCAGCATTTTCATTCAGTCATCTCTCRGAGTGTACTGTGAACAGTCTCTGACCTGTTTGTGTCTTTCAGCATTCTTTTTTCTCCAGCAGTTGTTTGTGTGGAAAAGTTAGTGTTAGGCAAGTATTTAGATATTTTTAGTAGCCTAATCGGATGAGCACATGTCCTTTTGAAAAAGTGTGTGGTGAAGCAGCTGCCTGCCTGTGAGCATTTGGAAACAGGAGAGGAGGCTGAACTGCTCTGGGCACAACAGCTGCATCCACTGACCACACTTGGAAACACTGTGCTTAAAGCAAGAGGAAAGGTCCTACATAAAGTATTCAATATTTGCCTAAATATTTGCTTGCTAATGCAGAATAGTAATAAATATAGGTGGATATTTTCTTACTTGCTTCAGTAATTCCAGGGAGAAATCGAGATATATGATTGAAAACCACTTTTTCAAAATTGTTGGATTTTTGATACATGCCCCTGTGAGARGCCTTGTGACCAGACAGCAGCACTTCACTGGGTGATTCACATGTAACTCCTGATCTTTAACAAGTCAAAAATAYTGCATGGAATGGCAACTGGGATGAAAAAAACAAGTGGTTTGTTGTTGTCACTGAATAATGGACTACTATACTTCTATACTTGGGATTCAGATTCTTCATCAAGACTGCAGTCCATTCCAAGCTGCTAGGATGTAATRCAGATTAAAGAAAAAGAAATGGTTGCAAGCCAGTGTACTTGTTGAAAGATTGTTAATATTCATCAGAATCTATTTATTAACACACACCCTCACTAAACTGTTGCTTTGGAAGATAAATGTATAATTGATATGTTTCATATGATTAAAATAACACCTGTGAATCTGTGGCCCCAGAACACTTTCTCAGTTTTTCTTACCCACGTAGTTCCTCTGCTCCTGTTTTTCTTGTTTCTGTGCACTCGTCACTCTTTTTCCTCCACTCCTRCTGTTACTGTTCATGTCAGGAACTGGAATACAAAACTAAGTTACAAATAATCYTGCAAATAAATGTTTCTTAGTTTGGGGATTTTTTTTAGCACTGTCAAATTGTGAAACCTTATCTGCTGAATTATGAATTTACAGGGAGCAGAGAAGACAGTTGTAACTACTAGCAGCTGATGTACCAATATGTAATTAAATTTATAATGAGGGGCAAGCAGAGGAGTGAATTGCCTCCAGATTATTTAAAACAATTATAAACTGATTGAAAATAATCCCCAGAGTGGTCACAAAGGTGATTCTAAGTGATTAAAGCAAAGCTCAAGTCAGGGCAGGAACAGTAGTTTGTGGTGGGTTAACTCACATGTGTGCTGTTCTTGCAGGTGAAGATGAACAATCTACTGAGATGGCTGCAAGGTGGGAAGATGAGAAGGTGACTGAAGCTGCATCAGAKGGTTTTGTTGCTATTAAAATCGACACCAAAAGGTTTGAGCCTATTCTAATTCTGTCTTATACAATCTTTCATTGATGATGATGAGAGTAAAGAGGCTTTTGAAGTCCTCACCCTGCTTAGGAGATAGTCTAAATACAGAGTTCCAGAGCAGAAGTGAATTTAGTACTCCTGAAGTCACTAGAACCTGAGAAAATGTCAAAATTTATTGTTGTGTTCTGCAGATACTCACTGTGTATTTCAAACTGTATTCCAGTACTAGTTATAGAATGCTTGAAGTTGCCCTTTCTCAACAGGAAGAAACACAAAAGTGCTATTAAAAATGCTGGAATAAAAATGCAAGTGCTAGAGGCAGTTCTTGATTTGCCAAGTTACATAATGAATTTAAAACCTTTCATGAATTCAGAAAGATAAAAATCTGTAAAGCCCCAGAGAAAATGTGTTTGCCTCCATTGTAACACACAGAATGCAGGAGCATTTCAGTTCCTGGGTAAATTACTCTGCTATTTTTGTTATGTTTGTGTTCCAGTCCGTGTGCACAAAGTGCATTGACATTTCCCAAAATGATATTATTTTGAAATGCTCTATAGACATTTTATTGGATTTACTATATTATTTGTGTTCARTAGACTAGATTTCTTTTTCCTGAATTGCCTTTTAGCACTGCTTTCCTAATTCTTAYGTAGTCAACTGTGATAACCAAGGATTGTCACCATGTCAACACTTTTGCAGAATGTTAATGATAAGATGCAATGCAAATTTGTTTTTAGTGTTCTCTCAAGTATTTAAATAGTTTTGTAGGACAGTTATTTTTATGATCAAAAGACTTAATCTGAAGTTGTTGCAAAGTGATTGCTCCTCCTAAATGAATCTTTTCTTTTGAACAGTGAGGCATGCCTGCAGTTTTCTCAAATTTGTATCCTTTGAGATCTGTTTAGATGCTACATTGTGATTACAGATAATTGCTCTTTAGAAGTTAATACCATTCTTAAGACAAATACTTACAAGCATATTATTGAAAATACTCATTTTGGCACAAAACTGTGCAATAAACTGTAGTCAATGGATCCATCTGTGTATTCATCTTGATGTCAGTAGAGAAAGTGAACAAATTGRGTTTTTTTATGTTAATCCTATGTAATTCTCTAAATAGAAAATTATCTAAAGCTTTATATAATCAAAATAACCCACTGATACTACTAATCAGCATCAGAAAACAAACAAGCAATGCTTTAAATTATGAGCTGGGACTCAGAGGCACAGAGGAGGAGGAACAAGCAGTGGCCAGGGTTCTGTCACRTACAAGGTGTGAAGTCAGGTAAACCCTGCCTGCTTTAAGTAGGTCACTGTTATGGTTCATGAATTCTGTGATGCTGGGATTTCAGTCCCTTARCTTGGATTTCCTTCGTGCTGTGGAGGTTTCATTACTGTCTTCTTAAGATGTTGTCTGACACTAAAACAAAATCATTCTCAAGTCAAAGCATAATCAGTTGCMGGAAGAGTTGGAAAAAAATACTTTAATACTTACCAGTTGTATATGATATTTGCCAGGATAAATTTCTTTTTTTTTTCTTTTTTGTTTTCTTTTTTCCCCCTGGCATCTAAGGAGATAAGATTAGAAGACTAGAAGGCTARAAGTTCCTGTAGGAAGGATGTCTGCTTTGCCCTGTAAAGTTACTCTAGCAACTTCTGTCATTCATTGCCCTTAACTGTTGCTGTGCAGATCCYGTAGTGTGCGTTCCATCCAGTTTTTTTATAGGAGACAATGGAATCCCTTTGGAAGTTATTGCTGGCAGTGTTTCTGTGGAAGAGCTTGTTACCAGAATCCATAAAGTCAAACAGGTAATGTTTGCTGCCAGGCTGGATCTTCCAGRTGGAGTTGCTGTGCTCAGGACAGTGATGGCCCTGGCCTTTAGTTTGTGCCTTTGGAAAGCATGAGTTGCTGGTTCTGTCCTTCCAGCAATAAAATCTGCAGCCTTGAATTCAGTACACAGGTTGGAAGCACTATGAACAAGTGCCACATTAAATTTAGGTTGGGTTATTATGTGTATAACCCTGCAGTAGTGAAGAAAGGTTCAGTTGAGAACTCTAAACTGGAATGACAGAATGTGACAACTCACCTTTAAGCGGATTACTCTTCAGTTCATACGTGGTTTTGTAATATTGTTCTGTAGCATGGGTTTATAAGATTATGCTGTGGAATATAAGATAAGTGTAGATAACTTTATCACTTTGATTTCAAGTACAAGACCAAGATTAGAAAAAATATGAACTGCATGATTGCACTGTAGTCAACTATGTGATAATGCTAGTTTTATATTTTCAATGGGGCTGATTCTTCAATAATAATTCARTTTTGACCTTTGCACCTTTGAAAAATACTTGAACATTCATAGCCTCCATTCTTTCTTTTCCCAATTTCTTAGATGCACACAGGGAAAGGGCGGCCTTTGGAAAATGGCAGTCAGTCACCTGCTCCTTGTTCCTCCTCTCAGTCTGATGGTGCTCCAGAAARTGCACAGTCCACAGCAGCAGGGCTTTGTGCCTCCCCTGAGTCTGTTACACCTGAGACAGCAACATCTTCCACTGGCAATGGTTAGTGTTTCCACACAAATCCCACCTCATTTGCTTTGGAAATGGTTCTTTCCAAGTTGTTACATGATGGTACATGAAAGGCAATATATTGAGCAGACTCATGGAGGAAAAACTTGGGTATTCCAAAATGCTTTGTGCAAGTCTAGAGGGAAGAATAACTTGCCATTCTGCTTACTTTTGATAAGTGAGGAATCTGTGGTTCATAACATWATAAAAATTGTGTATGTTATTCCTGAAGAAGTATTCAATTAAAAAGKTTTTTTKGGKTWRWWAMCYTGAAACCAAATTGTTGTGGGGKTAGAGTCTAAATAGCAGAACCTCARATCTCCTTGGGATACCCCAGTTGCTGCAAATTGTGGCTAACAATGAGCATAATAATTTTTATGATAAGAAATACACCCTTTTTTTCTTATGCATTGCTTTCTTGGATATCTTTTGGAAGATGGAGCAAATTCAGGTCCAGCAAGCCCGGAAGCAACTAATTCTGCAGACGAGCAAGTGAATGATGCTCAGCCAGTGAATGATCTTACACTCAAAGTAGAAAGGCAAGTCTTCTTTTGCAGACTTCTTAAATGTTGTATTTGTTTCCCAGGAGACAGTTTTGTTGGAGTGTGRGTTGGTTTTGGTTTTTTTAATCAAACTAATTACAGGATTTTGGTGCTTAATTTGTTGTCATCTGGCAAATGTTTATGTGCTCTTATTTTTTATTGGATGTCTGATACCAAAACAGGTTTTAATTAATCTCATTTTTCATGTACTTTGAAAGAAAGAGGTAATCTGGAAAACTGTTCACCCTTAATATAACTTTAATACAGATGATGTGTTTGCTGCAAGTTCATGAAAGAATTTAAACATTGAACTGAAAGCACTGGAAACTGGTGTAACAAAATGCCAACCTAGGTTTTGTATAGAGATGTCATCTTATTTCATCTTGTTGATTTGATGACTGTTTGTAGTTTAGGGATATTGGAAAATGCTTTGATCAGTGAACTGTAATGAGCTTGGGTTAGTATTTTGAAGTAATATGATCAGAAACACCCGGTTCAAAACATGATTAATTAGTTACATTCATTGTTTTTAAATACAGGATATTGTTTATAAACTTGTTTTTATTAAGACTGATACTATTTAAAATACCCTGTCTAATCCATAACACATATTTAGCAAACAGGAATATTTTTACTGCTAAAATTATTTTAAAGCTTTTTCATTATTTATTTCAGTTTTATTCCAAAGTTGTTGGATAAGAGGGATAATTTTTACTTACCACTGATAAGACAATGCAGTCAATATTTTGATGTAATTATCAGTGTTTCTTTTTTAAAAATGCATTTAATCTCACATACAAATCTCACATGATTTATCTACAGCCTTTTTTGCAAGGGGGAAAAAGAGGTCAAGCTCTGTGGTAGTTACCACTTCAAGAAAACAGCTGCCATGCAAACATCTTTGATGATCTGACTTTTTACCTTTGGTCATGCCTGCCCTTTCCCCAGACATCAAATATGTTGAGTTTTTATTGTCAGTCTGTATTTACTATATTGCCAATCTTATTTATATTATCTGTATTTAATWTAAATTTGTATTTACAAATTTATGATGTTCTTTTAAGTAAATCCTTATGCTGAGGCATTTTTTTGGATAGCTGAGACAGTTGCATGTGCATCTATGTCAGGGCTATATATTACTTGTGTTCCATTTTAGGATATGATATGCAGGAGAAACCAGATGGCTTAAATAGCTAAAAAGAGATTGAGATTTAGTGTTTCTGTTTCCAAAGATCATAAATAGTATTTGCTTATTGTATGCTTTCACTGGTTCAATAGTAAAAATATGTAGGATTCTTCRTTTACTGGGTAGGAAAAGGACAAAACAACTCTAAAATTTGGGAAGGAGGTGTGAAATCACCACTTCCCTYTGCATGGATGGTGCACCCGCATGTGAATGAATCACTGCTGGTACACAAGGTATTAGCACTGTGCTACAGCTCATTTTGATGTGTTCWCTTCTTCTTGGCTTGCAAATGCTTTATTAACATTTGAAAATACAGCAATGATGAGAATTTTCACTTTATTTTTAAATTTAGGTTAACAAAAAAGCTTGAAGAAAGACGAGAAGAGAAAAGGAAAGAAGAAGAGCAGGTAACACAAAAATGTAAAACTCCTTGCAGATGTTTTTTAATACCCTTATTTGAATTAATGATTAATTCTTCTTAAACAAATSTACTTCAGTCTTTTCTTTTGTCCAAGGCAATTTTGTGGTCCAATTCTTATATCTCTYTATTCAGAAAGAAATTAAGAAAGAAATTGAAAGAAGGAAAACYGGTAAAGAAATGTTGGAATACAAAAGACGACAGGAAGAAGAATTGACCAAACGTATGTTGGAGGAAAGGAACAGAGAAAAGGCAGAGGAGAAGGCTGCTAGAGAGCGCATAAGGCAACAGATTGCAATGGTAARTTCTGCATTTTGGAAGAGAGCTTGCTGCTTCTCTCTCACACAAGGGCCACCAGTGTAGTAAAATGATAAATTTTCTCATTTGATGAAGCTTTGAAAGATTGTTTTTCCATTTGGAATCCTATGGCCTTGTGTAGTAACAATTTTTCTGTTTGGGATTTATGTAGTATTTCGTGTGTATGAAATGAAACTTCTGCTTTCATATTCACAATTCTTTTCTCTCTGAACAAATATTCTAACTTTTCTGTCATATTGCTTGAGCCTAGTCGAGGATTATCATATAAACATAAAAATATTTGCAATTTAAGCATGGTACTGAAAGAGAAGCACAGGGAATATTGTAGAACATACACAGGAAAACCATTTTTGAAATKGTGAGGATGATTATTTTCTAAGTTTGTATATATCTGTGTGCATACATGGATGTAAACGGTTGGTAACAACTGAAATTCTTCCCCATTATTAGATTTTGGTGTAGAACACTTAAAATTGCAGTCATGTAACTTGTCATAAGATTTTTGCCTTTATCTTCCCTAGACTGTTAATCTTGCATGGGAAGGTCATCTATTAACAACTGGYTGTGGGAAGTGACTCAGTGAGAAGTGTCATCTTGGCTAATGACTCGAGATTGTGCARTTTGGCAGTGAATAATTCTTTGCAGCTCTGTTCTCTTTTCTCCATATGGTCTGTTTGTGCAGTTGGTCCATGGGTATAGATGAGAGCTGTCTGTTTTAAKGACTGTTAAGCAACAATTTATGTTAAAGATTAAGGCTTCCCTTTGATCCTTCCACAGGATCGTGCTGAGAGGGCAGCTCGCTTTGCAAAATCGAAGGAAGAAGCAGAAGCTGCAAAAGCTGCAGCTCTTCAGGCTAAACAGGCTGAAATAGAGGCCAGAAAAGAGGCAGCTCAAAGGGAGCGAAGGTGAGTTGCTGTAGAGAAACAAGTGTGTATTTTGGGGGAGACAGGTAAAGAAACTTTAGAGAGTTAATGTATATCCTMATCTCTTGACAACATGTTGCCATGTTGAGCTCTTTAAATAATGACATTAAAAGTAGCTATTTACATGAACACTGTTGTTTGATAGCTTGCATCTTTTGACATTCCTGATCATGAAACACTAACCACCTTTTCTTGTGTGTTATTTTAGTTAGGTAAGAGCTTTTTCTGTCTGAATTTTGATTTAAATTCCAGTGTAATAGAGTTTTGTGGGGGACTAGATAAGATGAGAATGTGAAAGATAATTCCTGGGCAGCACTCCCCAGTGCTCATCCAGCTGCAGAGCTGTGTGTGTTGATGGCTTGGATTCAGCAAGGCTGGGCTGGGGCCACCAGCTGCCCAAGTCAGAACTGTCTCCTGCTTTGCCCAGCACTGCTGGTTTAAGAATTATCCAAACCTGTTTAGATCTTTGAAGTTATGGAAGTGATGCATTGTGAGAGATTAGCAGGTGAATTCAATCCTGCAGCCCATCTGCACTGCCCTGAGTAGGATGGCAGCCCCTCTCTCCCACATTCCAGTAGGACCGAGCTGAAATTCCAGGAGCCTTTGTGTGTAACTGTTCATGTCCTGACTGACCCCAATCCCTGTCCTGCAGTGCAATAGCCAGGATTCAGTTCCGCCTCCCCGATGGATCTTCCTTCACTAACCAGTTCTCATCTGAAGCCCGGCTAGAAGAAGCCAGGCAGTTTGCTGCACAGGTAAACARGCATTTTGTTTCCCAGTTACATGCTGATTATGATTACCTGAGCATCAACTAATTATTGATGGTGGTGGATTTGTCATCAACTCCTTTCCTTGTTGTGTATTTGAAGGGAGTTTGCGTAGCTGCCTTCTCCAGCGCCACCAACTGCCTTTGTGTTGCTACAGTGTAGCGTTAGTAAGAGATACAGAAAAATGAAAGATTTTTCATATCCTACTCTGAAGATGATTGATAGTTTAATATAGAGCTCTTGTTAAGGTATATTTAACAAAAGCAAATATCTTGTGGCATCATACTCAACTGATAAATCTGCAGTAGTTTGAAAATTAACAGTTATAAATAAAATACAACGTTTTCCCTATGTGCTTCACAGACGGTTGGTAACACTTATGGCAATTTTTCACTGGCGACAATGTTTCCCAGGAGGGAGTTTACCAAAGAAGATTATGGAAAGAAGTTACTGGAACTCGAGTTAGCACCCAGTGCTTCAGTAGTGTTGCTGCCGGTAGGTGTTGAGTTTTRGTGTGTTTGATTTTTGCAAACAGCRATACAGTAGSTGGATATTTGCTCTTAGTCAGCCATGGTAGTATTTGATTTGAATTTGGGGATTTTGTTAGCTAAATAGATTGCAAAATTACTTTAGTTTTTGTCAGGACTGATTTGGCAAAGTTTTTCTGAAGCAGGTAAATGATGTTTAAGGTATAACCAAAGTAGTTTCTTTCTKTCTGCTGAGCTGCTTTACAATGATGTGTGAAATACTCTGTCTACAAGASCATGACTTTAATATCTGATGAGTTTGCTTTGTGTGTTCATGCCCAGGCTGGAAGACCTGCTACTTCTGTTGTTCAGGCTTCAGGCAGTGATCTGTGGAAGTTCCTGGGCACAATCCTTTACCCCCTCTTAGCGGTTTGGAGATTCATCAGCAACTTTCTGTTTACGAGTCCACCCCCSTCACAGCCCTCTGTGAGATCAGCTCATCAGCAAGACCATTCAGCTCCCTCAACTTCGGGCAGCATCGAGCAAAGCAGGTAAGGCAAACTCTTTAAGGCAGCTATTTCTCAAGCTACTTGCTGGAATTGCTTAACTCTGTAATGGGGAACTGAACTTCCAGTTACAGAGTAGAAAAAGCATTGTCTTGCAGTCATTTATGAATAGGGAATTTAGCTGTAACTACAGAGGTGGGCTTCACTTCATCTGATACTGTTTGGAAGGTTAAAATGTTGAAAATGAGCTTCCAAGCTGTTACACTGTGGCTGTACAAGAAACACAAACAGGTGAAGTCTGGTTTTGACATGTTTTGTACTGCCTAGAGAATGAGATGTCCCATGTACCAGGAGRGCTGCTCAGCTGTTTTGGGTGAAGCAGTCACATATTGCTTCAATGACAGGGAAAATGAGAGTCTGCCACTCTGTCTGACTGCTAAGTGACAAATTTTCATCTGGGTATTGCTTCCCAAGGAAACAAAGGGCTGAAGAAAACTATTGTTGAGGATAAGAGAAGGATGCATGATTTGCGTTTGTTTACATTTGCTGCTTCTCTTGTGTAATTAGAATTTTCTCAGTAACTGTCAAACCTCACTGTTCTTTGTGCCCTAGGCAAGCAGTCAGGAAACGAGTGGTGGAAAAGCGGGGGGAAGACTTTAAAAAAGAAGGTAAAATATATAGACTGAGGACGCAAGACGATGGAGAAGATGAAAACAATACTTGGAATGGAAATTCTACACAACAAATGTAGTTTTGAGTAACTGCAGTTACTATCTGGCTGCTTTTTTCTTTCTTCTCTTATTTGATCTAAGTCAACTAAAGCTTCTGGACAAGTGGGCTTATTTTACACTGACTGAATTACTTAATTCTTATTCCGGCGGTGGATTATGGAATAAAGTCACCTATGTCAGAAAAATCAAGTGGGTGTAGGTGAAACCTAGTAAAAAGACTGAAACTCTTCATCAGCTTTCGTAAATATTGCCCTCTGCCATAGAAAGGCACTTTTTAATCTATAAATATTCTGCTACATGAATTTAAGGGCCAGATATATAATATAAAAGTCACGGTAGACAATGACTGATTAAAATGAGGATTTCAGAAGCACTATAAGTAGCAAATCAGGTAACTAATTTATGTTTAACTTTTTTCTTGCTTCTGCAACTGCAAGCAAAACCTTGTAGTTTTTAATTCCCTAAGCACTCAATAAACTATTTTCCAGAAAACTTAACTGTCTTGTGAAGTTCCTCTAAAGTTCTGGTGTCACAAGGAAGTAAGCAGGGTCATGCACTGAAATTTAAAATACAGCAGACAAACATTTTGTTCCAGTTTAAATGACCTTACTGTACATGAAATAAAGGAAAAGGAGGGGGAAATCCAATCTGTACAGTAGCTGCAATAAAACAGTTTTCACCAGCAGAGACATGTAAATTGTCTTAAAAGACAAAGCAGGAGAACTCCCAGGGGCTCCTTTCAGAACTGTTGATGGTGATGAAGCAAGGACTGATGCCAGCTGAAGCTGAGAATCCTTATATGCAGACAGGAACAAGCAATTTTCCTTTGGTCTTTAAGAAGTCAAATCAATAAAGCCCATGAACAAAAGAGACAGTTAACACAGAAAAATAATTTTCCTCCCCTTTTTTAAGTTGGAAAGCAAACAGCAAAATACTGGGGAGCTATCTCTGAGGCAMGATACAAAGCTGCAATAGTGCAAGCACTGGATTTTTTTTTTTTTCTAGTGGTACAGACTTTTTTTTTTTTAAGAAAAAACAAACCAAACAAACACTTTATCAGGTGGAAATATTACAGTTTACTACTSAGTTCCATGGGTGATTGTTTAGGGGATCTTTTGGATAATTTTCTATATTTGTATGCAAAAAGAGCCAAGCCCAATGCTCCAACTGCAGAAAGAGCAAAAAGCACATAAAGAGCAATTTCTGCACTTTGGGATGTTAAATCCAATCCCAAAAAGCTCACGCTGTCAGCTGCTTCTGGAGTGGGGTCTGTTGGTGTCACTGTATGGGAAAACAGTAAAAAAGTGTTAGGACAGAGCCTGGGGGAACGGAGCATGCAGGGGAATACCCTCATTCCCAAACCCCCTCACCAACACTGGCTGCTGTTTGTGGTACTGCTCCAGTTGAGAAATCAYAAATCACAAAAGAATCAGTATTTCCAAAACCTTACCCAAAACAACGATTTGTATAAAGTTTTCAGAATTGCTTAGAAAAAACGTTGTGAAAGTATTGAATATGTGTGGTTTGGAAAATATCTTGGGCAATTTTCTTATAGAAAAATCTAGTGAAATAACTTTTGTTGTATTCTGAAGACAGGCATGTTGAGGTGCTCTTGCACAAGATTAAATTGTTAGTCTGGATTTGCATACAGAAGGGACAATGATTAGAGTCCTTAAAAAAATCGCAGAAAACAGTGTTGTCTCTAAAGACCTTAGATAATGGAACTCTTTTGGCACTAGGATCAGATGTGAACACACAAGCAACATTTATGCTGCATCACTCACCTTCTGGCTCCTGTTCCAGACAGGGATGYGGGCCCATTGCTGGGTCTGGAAAGCCATTGCATTTTATGATCTGTGAGTAATATTTGGCTGAGGCCTTGGGTCGCCGTGGCAAAGAGGGATCTGAGAAATTCACATGGTAGAGCCCAAACTTTTCCTCATAACCCACTGCCCACTCCAAGTTGTCCATCAGTGTCCACGCAGTGTAGCCCCGTAAGTCAACACCATCAAGCACAATGGCTGCAGGCAGGAGCAGAGAGAACAGGTCARTGGTCACCCCTTGGCAGCCAGGGCAGGAAGGTGCTCCAGAACATCCACACTTGGCACTTGGTGAGGTTATTGCCACCTGGGCCTTGTTGGTTTTGTTCTCCTCATTGCCACCTCTCTGCTGTGCTGACTTAGCTCTGCTGCCCAGTTACAGTCAACAAACAGCCAGGGTAGTTCACTCTGTGCCCAGAAATGGACACTGCTTCCCTCTGCTCCAAAAATCAAAATTTTTGTCCAAGAAACAAAGGTTTAAGAATAAAGAAGAAAAAACATCAAAATGCAACTATTGTTTAAACAAATGTTTGTGGGGTGTTGCTACTACAAGGCCGTAAATGAGCACTTCCTGAACACCTGGCTGTTCCCAATATGTCAGAAAAGCAAACTGAAAAAGCCCTTTCCTGAACTTGCTTGACACAGCTGTAATTGAAACCAGTTTGGGGGTTGGGTTTTTACCATTTCAAAAAGATGCAGTTTTTAGACACAGCAGTAGTCAAACTAGAAGCCAAAACAGGAGTGTATCAGATAYTAGAACCTTCTCTCACCAGGTGTAGCAAATCAAGGAACTTGSAAGTTACTCTACTAAACCCAGGGTTTGTTCTCCCTTTAGATCCCCTTTCCTGGCACAGTTGTGACTATCCATGGGCAGTTTTTGGTAAACCCAAAGGCTCTTGCTGATGGATTCAGGAAACCCATGTGCCTATGCAGCTTACAAGTGTGATTGCAATGGCCTTTCAGCTCTTCACAACTTGCTTTATACACATCAGTCTTGTGGCAAAGCCACTGCTGCTCTCTAGAGCTTTGGATGACCAGAGTTCAATCACCACTCCTACCTTTGAGTGCCTCGTTGATGTAGCTCCGATAGTAATGCATTCTCCAAGTGTCATTGAATTCAAAGGCTCCCCTTTCCGAGACGCCGTTTTCGGTCACATAAATGGGAGGGTTGTTGTATTCTTCCTTTATCCACCTGAGGATCTTTCTGAATCCAAAGGGTGTCACCTTGAGCCAGACAGAGCCCGAGTCCAGCCAGCTGCGGTCAGTCACTGTGGCTACACCCCTGTGGAGGAGGACACTGCTCAGGGCCAGTCCCACGGGCCAGGCACCTCAGGGCCCAGGGCTGAGGTGCTGCTCCTGCTCACAAGCCTAAAAGACACAAGTGTTTTTCATAGAAAACACTTCTCATGCTTGGCTTTACAGTCATGCTCTGTGTAAATCAGCTGTGGCTGAGGATGGGATGTTGGTTTCAAATCTTTGCATACTACAACACCATTTCTACTTTTCAAGGCATGATGCAGTGCTTGAGGACACAAAATGCAAGACTGAGCCCACTGTCAGACAGGGATAAATCTTAGGGGCTGAGATGTAGCAGCAAAGGGAAGTTAYAAAAATTTCATCTATTCTCTGTGGAAACATTTTGGAAAGCTGACAGTTTCATTTCCATGTGTGGTCCCACCATTACCTAAATTCTTATTAGAAAAACTAGTAAGCTCCTATTATTTCCTTTTTGGAGTTGAGGAATAAAATTAGTATCTATATATTTATATACTAAATATATTTAGTATCTAAATAAAAAAATCTTAYCTATGCGTAACCATCAAGTGATTGAGTTATTTAGACTTTGAACTTACATTTATCCARTGCAGTGAGGGACCTAAAACTGTTTAACAACAAATGGAGGAGTATCCATAAACCAGGATAACACCTCACAGTTCAAACTGCAGATTGGAGGAGGRAAATATGATAAATACTGTTTATCATCTCATGAATGGAAAAAAAAAACCAAGGGCTATTGCTGGACTTCGGTGAAAAGAACAGCACCTCAGGTAYTGTTTGGTTATGTTCTCCCTAGTATTGGTTATGACAGCTTAAAACACCTGTCTGAGAGCTTTATTTGCTATCAATTTATACTTGTCAGTTGACCCAGGCTCCAGGTTTGCAGATTTTGTTTACATTACATTTACAATAATTTACATTCATCTCTTACCTGTCAGAGTCATAYGACATAACACCCTTAGGATAGTTTAGGTTGTATGTTAAAACCGTGGTATAATGATTGAGACCAAAGTAGTCAAATGTGCCTTTAATTCTTTGTTTTTCACTTTCAGTAAATTCTGGAAGTCTGCAAGAGAAAACAGAGAATACACTTTGYACACCATGGCTAATGCTGGTATCCCTGGTACCAGCACCACAAGGACAGAAACTGGGAATTGGGAATAGGAAACAAGAAATGTAACTGAGAGGGACCAATGAGTTGAGTAYATAGTTTTAAGAAAAGTTAAATAAATTTATCACAGGCATCAGGCAAAGCACTGTGTGTCAAATGTGGGGCAGTTACTGTGTCACTGAGCTGCTAATTTATTACCCCAAGGATATGATCAGGCAAAAACCTCYYGCTTAGAYTGGAACTAAGTGATCTTTAAGATGCCTTCCAACACAAGCCATTCTATKATTCTATGAAAATGTACACYWAAATTTTTCTGTGAGGATAYAATTAAGCTTATTTGCAGTAACATTGTAATAGAAYCATTGAAATGTATAATTTCAATCAGAAAAGCAGGTTTGAGCACAACCAGTGAAACAAAAGCTGGTGTGTGCCCGGGCCCTTACCGGGACTTGCTCAGACCCTGAGCCAGACTTCGTTCCCGAATCCTTTTTTTCATCACTTCACTATAATCACCATTTTTGAAAATGGGATGAGCAAACCAACCTAGAAAAAACTAAACCAGGAAATAAGGGAAGATGAATCATATATCAAAACATGGGATTTTACCACTTCTTTGTGACATGCTGCTTTATAGGTGATACCCAAATTTATAACAAACAGGCACATGCAGATACACAGGAATGCCCATTAAACAGCAGTAAGTTTAATAAGCTGTTGTCACAGCAACCATATTTAGTTTCATTTTTCTTGCATGCCTGTTTATCCCCCATAAGAGGGTGATACATTCCCCTGCAGTGCTGCCTCTGCCTCATGTTATTTCAGTGAGATGCTGACCTGGGTTCTGGGCACATCCAGCACCCAGAGAGGGGGTGTCACCAGGAGCAGGCAGAGCTGTGACCAGGGGTCTCTGTACCTGCATGAATCGTCTGGCAGCTTCGATGTCCTCCTGCTTGTGTGGGTTGCGTGGCTCTGCCCAGTCAGAGTTGATGGTGATGGAGATGAGCCCTCCCTGCTTGGCCCGGTAGGTCTCGTTGTACAAGTGCCAGACCTCRGCATGTGCCTTGATCAAGTTGTGTCCCACCACGTAGGGAGCACGCCCAGGCCGAACAGAGACACCTGCAGGGACAGGAACAGAGTCAGGGACAGTGCAGACAGCAGAACAGCACTTCCCAGCCCTCTCACTGCTGCTTCCCGGGCTAACACAACCCCGGGGCACCCAGAAATGTCCCTGGTAAAGGAATAAAGTGCAGCACCTGGTGGCCCGAGCCCAGCCCCGGGCTGGAATCAGCACTAGGCAGAGGTAGCTGAAGGAGCAGTGCTGGAGGAAGGCTGTGCCAGGAGGAGTCKGCATTGCCCCCTCCTTCCTCTGGACCAGGACACAGGCTGCTGCTGCCAGGAGTGCAGAAAGCTGGGTGTTCAGGCCAGCTCACATTCTCTCTTCTCTAGGCTCTACCCTGCAGCTGAGCTGGGTCCTCCTCCAGCCCAAATCCTTCTCCACAGTCCCTGGAGCTGGTCTGGAARTGGGATCTGCTCTGGGCAGCAAGGGTAATCCAGAGGCTGCAGAGGAAGGGTGGATTAGAGGAATGGAAGGAGGAGGTGACAGAAAGAGTGAAAGAAGGAACTGTTCACCACACCACAGCAATCTGAACTCCATCTATCCACACCACATCATCTTCCTTGCTCTACCTTTGCAAGACCCAAGCAGCTTCTTTGCTGCAGTATAAAACAATTGWGCAGACAGTGCTGTGAGCATTCTGAGATTCTGCCCAGAAGACTTGCCTGGAGCAGCAGTGCCAACACCGTAGCCAAGATATGCAGTGTTGTAGGGTTCATTGAGGGTTATCCAAAATTTCACTTTATCCCCCAGCCTCTGGAAAATGACCTCAGCATATTCCTTAAATCTCTGAACTATGGTATCATTCTCCCACCCACCGATGTCCTGCAGTGCCTGGGGGAGGTCCCAGTGATACAGAGTTACCTGTGGGGAAAGACAGCAGGATAAAGGATCMACCAGTCACTCTTACAGTAACTCAGACTCATTTATGAACAAAAATAAACTCTGCTTTGATCCGCAGTTACCTTTCCTGACTGTGACTGATGTTGTAGTGATCCCTCATGCACTCAGATAAATACCTTTTTGCCAGTTTCTTTAGGGACTGTCTGATCGTGAAGATGAAGCTTTTACCAAAAACCACCTTGTGGCAGCAAAAACCAATCAGTGAAGAACTGCTGCACCTGCAGCAGGTGTAGTACAATCCACTAGAACACCTGAGTGGGCTGGTACAGGGGTCTGAGGACAGCTCAGAGTCACTCAACAGTGCTGAAAGGGCTCATTGATGCAGGGGTGAGGTCCTGTCCATTGTATGCAACAAACCWCASTGACCAGTGGAGCTTCCTGAGTCYCAGGAAAAGSATAAATTTACAYCCATCTCYAAGAAGGGCAAGAAGGAAGATCTTGGGAGCCACATTATTCAGTCTCACCTCAGTRTCTCCAAAGATCTCTGCATAGGTCCCTGTGGAATCTATTTCCAAGTACATGAGGGACAAGAAGGCAATTGGAAACAGCCAACAATAACGTTACTGTGATCTTTCTGGACAGAAATTTCAATACATCCCTATATTCCAAGTTTATTTGCTTAGGCAATACCCTGTGTTTCTTCACAGAAGAAAATGAAAAAAGAAAAACCATTTCTGTGTGAAGGAGGATGTGGATGGAAACGCACATGTTGCTCTGAGCATCAGATATTGGGTTTGCTATTTTTTAGTTACCTGAAAGTTACTGGGTGTAATTACCTGAGGCATAATGTTGGCTGCCAGAAGGGCATCRATCAGCCTTTCATAGTAGTTCAGTCCCTTTTCATTGATGTATCTAGTGGTCCCATCTGGGAGAACACGGGACCAGGAGATTGAAAAGCGATAGTGAGACACCTTGAGGCTTTTCAGCATTTCCACATCCTCCTCAATCTTGTGGTAGCTGTCACAAGCTACATCTCCAGTCGCATCTTTGCCAATTCTCAAGGGAGTGTGGGAATATTTGTCCCAAATGCTAAGTCCTTTCCCATCTGCTCTCCATCCTCCCTCAATCTGTAATTGAAAATGGGGGAGAAATTGTTAGCAAGCCCTAAATTTAGATCTCGGCCTAGCAAAGAATTCAGTCTGTTATTCTTTGTGGTGCTACACAAGTAACTAACTGTCCACAGATACTTCAGGAGTCCATCTCAGTTTCCTGACCTGATAAGCTGCAGTTGCTACACTCCACCAGAAGTTCTCTGGAAACTCTCCATATAAAAATTCATCTTCCTTGGGCAGTGGGATGCCATTGTTGTGGATGATTTCTGCGTAGTACACAGCAGAGCGCTTTGGCGTTCTTGGCCGGTTGGGGTTGTCAAAATCAACCTGGTTCAACCCAAATCTTGGATCATAACCATCACGCCAYTCAAAGTTATCCAACAAAGACCAAGCGTTGTATCCTTTCAGATTAACACCATCTAACTTGTAAGCTGAAAGACCAGAAACAAATGGAAGAGCATCAGTGGCATAATCACACATTAAATGAACCCCAAAGAATTCACATGCAAGCACATACAGGCTCCTATTTGCATACAGCTGGCACTGGTCAAGTAAAACCATTAAGAGAATCATCATAGTTGTAGGAAACAAAGTACAGCCATTCAAAGGAGATCATAAAACCAAATACTCTTTAYATTGTGTTCAGACTATTTAAAAACTGGTATCAATTACTTTTTAAAAGTACTCATCTACTCATCAGACAAGTAAAGTGACCAGCAATGTAGAGAGGAGACACACACCACCAACAGAACAAAAGCAAATTCTTGTACCTTTTAAAGCTTCATTAATGTATGTTTTGTAGAAAAATATCCTGGAATTGTCATCAACATCYGATTTGGCCTTTATCCCCACACCGTTCTCAATGATATAGATCGGGGGATTTCCATATTCCTCTTTGATCCAGTTCAGCAGCCGCCGCAGACCCCAGGACACAGCCAGATAACCACTGACAGCGGAGGAAGGCCAGGAGCTGTCAACTTTTATAGAAACTTCYCGGTCATACTCATAAGAGAAGGGCYTCAGACGTGTTGTTGAATGAGTTATAATTTTGGAGGTGTAGGTRTTGAAGCAGAAGACATCTGCGGTGCCGCGGATGTATTCACGCTCCTCTGCTGTGAAAACCGGCAAGCGCGACGACGGCAGGTTCTGGAGCTCACTCCTGTTCCCAACCTTCCACTTCATCACGTTGGGGTAGTCCCCGTTTTTGAAGATCGGGTGTGCGAACCACCCCACCAAAAACTGCAGGTACCTGTCAGCAGCCTCAATGTCCCTGGGGTCGCTCGGCGTCCTCGGCTCAGCCCAGTCGATGTTGGGGCACAGGGCAATGACCCCGCCCTGACTCGCTCTGTATTTGTCATCGTAGGTGTGGTACACCCTGGCGTGAGCTTTCAGTAGGATGTGGGCAACCCTGTAGGGAGCACTGCCAGGGTCCTTGACATTGGGTGGGAATGTCCCGGGGCCRTAGCCCAGCCAGGCAATGATTTGGGGTTCATTGAATGTAATCCAGAACTTCACCCTGTCCCCAAAGGTCCGGAAACAGAAGTCTGCAAAGCTGTCAAACAGATCAATCAGCTCGTCGCTCTCCCAGCCACCAATGTCCTGGAGAGCTTGTGGCAGGTCCCAGTGGTAGAGAGTGACAATCGGAGTGATGTTATTTGCAACCAGCCCATCAATGAGACGGYTGTAATAATCAACTCCGTAGCTGTTGATTGAGTTGTTCCTTCCAGTGGGGAAAATTCGAGGCCAGGACAGAGAGAAACGATAATTGTTTACCCCTAAGCCTCTCAGCAGGTAAATATCTTCCTCCACCTTGTGGTAGCTATCACAAGCTATGTCTCCATTGTCATTATTATTTATATTCCCTGGGACATGGGTGAAGTTATCCCAAATGCTGGGTCCTTTGCCATCAGCATCCCAACCTCCCTCTATCTGGTAGGCAGAGGAAGACACACCCCAGGTAAAATCCTCTGGGAATGTACCATAAAAGTACATATCTCTTTCAAAGGCAGTCTGAGATGAGAACTTCTGCCAGACAACCTTTGCCTTGGAGGGAACTTCTGATGCTGGCAAATTTGGCAGTTTTGATGGCACAGGTCGGTCAAACACCMCTGGAGCAGAAGGTCTGCCCAAGGCTTTGGATGGAAAACCATTTTTTTCAATAACACCGGCATAGAAGTAAGCAGATGCCTTGGGAGTCCTTGGTCTGTTGCTGTCTGCAAAGTTCACATGATGCAGCCCGAATTTCAGGCTGTACCCCTCTGGGCCTTCAAAGCCATCAAYCAGGGATCGAGCAATGTATGACCCAACATGAACGGCGTCCACTTGCACCGCTGCCACAGAAACAATGAGACACTGTTACTTACCCACCTGAAAGATCCTGAACACAGCTCAGCACAACAGAAGCACCATAGTCAAGCATATATTGTGACAAGGCAAACACTTAAAAATGGTTTTAAAGGCTAAAAAAATCTCCCAAACAATTAAGAGTACGTGGCAAGAAAAGCAGTCAGCACTCTAATAGGAGCTGGTCAAATGCTTAGTGATAAAAATGTGTAGAAAAGAAGTATTTGTTAAGAGGTATCTGAGTACAGGACACTCGTGCCACTGGTATCCCTTCCCCTGTCCTCTTGTTTTCAAGCAGATTTCATCAATTTAAGTGTACGGTGCACCTCTAGATTTAACACTGTTTTTAAACTGAAACTTTGCATRTATTTAGTGCTTGCCTATATTCCCTGAGCACAGGAGAGCTTCTTTTAGCAGAACAGGGTATCCAATACCAACAGAAGCAAGCACAACATCCCTCCACACACTGCTTACAAAAAAAGCAGTAAATCTGTCATTCAAAACAAGTTCACTCCCTTGTGCAGTCCATCCTCTTTACTTCTACTAAGGCATAACAGCAATGCTAAATTGTGGTTTTCATAACTCCTTCAACACTTCCAGCAGTATGAGATCTTGACCTAGAGGTCAAAAAGATCAAATGCTACACACACTGATCACCAGCATATTCAACAGAGCATATTAAATGTTTTCCTGATAGTATTGTTTAGTCAATCTAGAGAGCATCAGTCAAAYCTATTTGAAATCTCAGTTCTCTATACTTGTCCAGAACTTGCCACTTACACTATTTTTATGTCCAATAATATACATCTTGTAAAGATACAAGCATAATTTGAACATTCTACAAGCTTAACTTGAACATTCTCAAAATGATTGAGGTAGAAATTTTAGGAGATATTTCCAGCCTGAAGTGATGCAGGTTGCTGCCAGTTAGATCTGATTAATCGCTAAAGGCACTTCAGCCCTGATTTATGAGATGCCCACAGGCAAGAGCCTGCAGGCCAATCATCTCCAGGGGAGCTGGAGCACATAAACAGTGTTCTCACAGAGAGACTGACCTAAGGGCCCAGACTACACTAATCCATAGACATGAAAAATGCACTCCAATATCTAAAGAGAATGGAGAGCTACATGACGGGACACCAAACAGGCTTAAATATGTAAGGTGACACTCACTACCTGCATAATAGGCAGCTGACCTCACATCACTGTTGTAGAGTTAACCACCGTGGAAGGGCTAGAATAATTCGTTGCCATGATTAAAAAAAATGAAATTATTCGATTTCTCCATACCTTTCAGGGCCTCATCGATGTACTGGCGTAAATAATCCACTCGCAGAGTGTCATTGATGAGATCCCCCACATCTCCTGTTGGCACACCATTCCCTGCTATGTATATTGGGATATTTGACTGTGTGTATTCCTGGGATACAAAGTTCAGCAGCCTTCTTAATCCCCAAGGGACCACATGGATCCAAGAAGAGGCAGCCTGTGGCCAGGAAGGATCTACRTGCAAGGAGAAGTCCCCAATGCTCTCGTAGCCTGGTGTGCAGGTCCTGTTAGTCCTGGCACTGACCAGGCGGGAAGTGTAATGGGAAAGGCCAAAAAAATCTGCAGTGCCTTTCACCCAGGACTTCTCTTCCTCTGTAAATACAGGCAGCTGTGCAACTGTTGTGGAGCACTGCTGGTTCACTTCCTGGATCTGAGCCTTCAGCATATCTGGGTAATCACCATTAACAAATATGGGGTGAGCAAACCAGCCAAGCATGAACTGCAGGTACCTCTCAGACGCCCTCACATCCTCAGAGCTSGTTGGAGTCTTGGGCTCAGCCCAGTCTGAATTCAGCACCAGCCCTACCTTTCCCAGTTGCTGAGAACGGTATTTGTCATTGTACAGGTGCCAGACCTTGGCATGAGCCTTGAGAATTGTGTGAGCAGCCTGGGAGCAAAAAGCAGAGGAAAAYGTGTCACACTGCATTGCACAGGAMCTCTTAAACATTGAGCTTATTGCCCTCTCCATCCAAAAGAAAACACCTAGGCAAAACAAATAGCCATAGACAGGGAGCCTAGTAGCATTTGGAATAAGCAAAAGAATCTGATTATCCATCAACACCGGCTTTCAGAATAGAAAAGTAAAATAAAACATGCAGCCTCCCTTAATTAACCCATCTTTAACCAGTGTCATATATCCAGCACCCAAATTGTCGTCTCAGAAGCCATGCTAGGCCTAAACACAGCTAAAGCACAGAACCATCATGGAAAACAACACTACTAGAGCAGCTGCAGGATTCCTGTAAGGAATAATTCCCTACCTTGTACGATGCTACTCCTGGGTCAGTGATTCCTGGRGGATGCTCTCCAGTGCCGTAGCCAGCGTAGCTGATGACCCAGGGCTCGTGGAATGTAACCCAGAGCTTGACMCGATCCCCGAAAGTGGAAAAGCAGAACTCTGCATAGCTCACAAAAGCATCGATGATGCTTTCATTCTGCCAGCCACCAAGAGCCTGCAGAGCCTGGGGCAGGTCCCAGTGGAACAGAGTCACCATGGGCTCAATGYTAGAGTCTAACAGCTGGTCAATTAATCGGCTGTAATAATCAACACCCTTGGAATTGATGGTCTCGTTGGTGCCAGCAGGGAAGATTCTAGACCAGGATACAGAGAATTTRTACAGCTGGGGGTGAAGACCCCTAAGCAGGTAAAGGTCATAGGCGGTTTTATAGTAGCTGTCACATGCCACGTCTGCTGTTTGGTTCATGTGGACATGGCCTGCATGCCCAAACTGATCCCAGATGCTCTCTCCTTTCCCATCCTCTGCCCAAGCTCCTTCRACGTTAAAGGCACCTGTGGATACGCCCCAGAGGAAACCACTTGGGAAAACATCTTGCAGGAAAGAATCCCTCTCTGATTCAGACTGCTTWGCAAACTTTTCCCAAACCGTTTGATAGGAGGACCGAGGGGCAAGAACAGCATCTGGGTTTTCCTGTGGAGTRTTTGTTTTGCTGGAAACAGAATAAACAGATGTTAAAATCTCCAAGGTGTATGCCAATGCCCCAGAACTTGCAAATATGGAGTAAAAAGGAATTGTTTGCTTCCCATTCAGGTCATAGAAGCTACATATAGTTCTTTTGACATCTGATTAATCCAAGCCTCCTGTCTCCCAGCTGAAACATGGAGGTGGAGGGCAGTCGGGTAACTGCAAAGAGAGCAGCACTTTGCTTACAGAGTCTCATAAATCATTAGTCAGATGTGCAAACAAAATCATTGGAGTGAGCAGCAATTTCCCATGCTACAACTACTTCATGAGTTTCCATAGGATAAGCTAAAACTAATAAATCCTGCTACTGTAATCCTTAGCGTTTCCCTGCACAATGACATCCATAAGCTCGATGGGCTTCTCCCCTAGGAAAGCCTCTATTGGATTTGTTTATTTAYAACCTTTTGCTGTAGAAAACAGCAGAAGGTTTGAAAAATGTACTTGTTACTATTGGCTTGAAGGTGCAATTTGGGTAACCAAGGATGAGAGAGTGGAAGAGGATTACATTACAGGATTAGTAGCAGGATAGAGGATTGTAAGTAATTGGAAGAGACTGGGCTCAGCAGAAAGACAGYTCTTTGCAGCTTTTCAGCAACTAACAGCAGACTTCACCACTAGAAACTATCTTGTCTCTCCCTGCACACAGGTTTCTAGAGGACAGTGTTTTATTACTGTATCTTATTTTAGTATTATATAGYATTACAGTATTTTATCATAGTACCTTAAATCATGAGATAAGTAGTCCAAGAACTCATTAACGTCATAGCCAATCATATATGCTTCTTCTGTATTAATGGCTGAAAAAAAACAAATGGTAAGTGCTCAATGTAGTCATAATTTAGATGCCATGGACTGCATGTCACTACTTGTACAATTACATCGTGAAATAAATTTTTCCTAATATCCAACCTAAACCTCTCCTACTGCAACTTGAGGCCCATGAAAAGGATGAAAAGATTTGGGGAAGATTTCCTGTTTCCCCTCCCTCTACACTAACCATCYACCCTTAATTTTCCAATAAGACTATAAAAAAACATAAAGGTACTTCATCTAATAGCAKCAGCCTAGATTGGATTTTTAATTTCCTCTATAACTATAGATTTTTAAAATTTCCTCTATAACTCTGCTCTATTATGCAGAGCTTAACTAAAAAACTCTCCTCCTTACTGCAACATCACTCACCTATGGCAATGGCAGCTACTGGTTCGAAAGGATTTTCCTCCATGGAAGCACAGTCAARCAACTTTAGACTGAAGACCAAGATATTTTTGTGCTTCCAGACACTCTGCAAAACCAGAATTCAAACACTAGTATGAAAAGAAGCATCAGCCAGCTAGGAAAACCAGTCAGCTAGTAAAACCATGCTGTTGGCATTGTTTGTATTTTCCATGGGCAGCTCCTTTTCCTGCTACCCAGATTCTGGTGACTCTTTGCTTATGGATTTAAAGAACGCAGTTCACTACCAGAGGTTTAATACCAGGTACCAGCCTACAGCATCACTGATGTTGTTGCTGCCATATGATCTAATCCTTCCACAAACTCATCCTCATTAATGTTTCTGCCTCTGTGGATGGGGAATGTGAAGCACTGATATGGTAGCACTGCTGCAGAGAGCCCATTCTAGAGTTTAATAGTCTCTTTCAGCTTATCAAACACTTAGCATGTGACAGAGAAGGATTTTCAGTCCTGGACAAAGGAATTCTTCCATTCCAATCATTAATATATCAATGATAAGTATTGCCCAAGATGATCCTTTCCAGCACTTTTCTGTTTTTAAGTCAGAGTAACAGTAGAGAAATAAGCACTTTGCAGCTGCTTCCTGGTGTAGCTGCTGCCTGAGCTCTCACAGAAAATCACAACTGTTTAGACATGCATCACAGAACATGAAATTCTGCTCCTATTTATGGTCTGTTGTTTGCTGCTAAATTTTTAACCCTGTGAATAACATTACCTGGAATTCACTCAATTTTTTGTAGAAATCTGTTTCATTTCCACAATGGTACTGAAGGCTAAGAGACACAAAGTCTACTGAATCCTGGAAACAAGAAAAGGAAAAGAATCATCCTGGAGGAAAACACTTTTTTTTTTTTTTTGCAGGTATTACATTAAAAATACATAAAATTATGTAAGGTTTGATAAAGACATGTTGGTGGAATAAGAAGCCATACAGCTGTATAGGTGCACTGGACAATACAATGAGCACAAACAGGATATTTTATGGGAATATGTGTTTTGCATGTCTCCTCCTCAGAAAAGTAAAATTTAAACAGCTAAATTAAATTCCACGAGTATTTTATGAACAATATTAATGATTTACATTAAATTTCTTAATTGGTAAGACTGTCTATGAGTAATCAGAGAAACCCTTACAATTACRTGGGTCAGCTAGGCCTTATCAATAAACCTTCGGGGAAAGTCCATTTCAGAAATCTTTAATCATTCCAAACCGCAAGTGTTATCCCAGTAAAAGTCGTCAAGCTCCAGCAAACAGACTTTATTCTGTTATTAAACCAGCTGATGAAATTGGAAGAAAACTGATAAGCTTTCAGTTTGTTTTTCAGTCCAAGGTTCTATTCCAGTTTAGTTAGCTCATCTGAAACAGCTTCTTTGCTCTCCTGATGAACCACACCTTGCTTAAATCCTTGCAATGTCCCACATACAACACTGCTTGCCCTGCTACTAAATTTTGAAGGATTATGAATTCAGCAAGAATGCTGCACTGTCATTTGTGCACTATGACCTACATCAACATCCTCTGGGTGAGGACAACTGTGAACAAGGAACTTGATCTTTAGATGTTGTCATTGCCTTTGT
This sequence comes from Malurus melanocephalus, assembly GCF_030028575.1. Classification (NCBI taxonomy): domain Eukaryota; kingdom Metazoa; phylum Chordata; class Aves; order Passeriformes; family Maluridae; genus Malurus; species Malurus melanocephalus. The sequence continues at coordinate 2,075,293 of NW_026623299.1, forward strand.
AGAGATTATGTTCTCATGTTGTGCCATCCCTGTGGAACTACACTACTTTTTTTTTTAGAACAGCTCAGTCTGGGTTTTAACATAATCAACAGATTTTTGAAATAGCAGCTATTTAAAATTAAGTATCTTTATCTTTGGTGGTGCATTAAATACACATGCAAAGAAAAAGATAGAAGGTACACTTTATGCAGATATCTTGTTATTTAGCAAGTATTTTGCTAAAATTGCCAATTATGAGAGCAAACAYGTCGCCATGTAGCTAAATCAGTGCCCACTAGCCAAGAAAGGATGCTGAAGATCTTTTTAAATCAGCAAGCTTCACATACTCAGACTAATCAAATAAGTAAAGCTCACCAAACGGGTCAAATGGTCAACCTGCTGAAATCTTATTTAACTTGCAACAAGTCACTTGATCCCATAAATTAAAGCAAAGCTACATCAAAGCAAAATTATGTACTTTTGGAAATATTTCTCTTAAGGTATTACCTGAAGAGAAACTGAAAGCAATTCTGATGAAGCACTGTCCAAGACATGACCCATTTCTAAAGCAATGGACACCTTTCCACCTTGAAATAAAGAGAGGCAGTCTGTCAGTAATATATTAAAGACAAATAAAAATTTCAGTTTACTGCAGTTATTTTAAAACCAATTTTCAATTGTAGGAGYTGTGGAACACCAGACTCCAGGTACCCACCAGACTCAGAATACCCGCTGTGATTTCAATGGAGAGTTGAACAAGGCAAATATTTAAAGACAGACTTGAAGGAGCCTTTGACAATAAAATGCCCTTCCACACCCTGCATAATTGTAAGTAATATCTTCAATTTTCATGCCTTTGGGATGGGTCTATAATGGTTATTTTTCTTTAATCCCTTCTATGCYGAATGTTTCTGAGATGCTGGGCTGGCAGGAATTTGGAGGGACAGGAGATGCAGGACAAAATCAGGGCAACTCCTAAGGGCTATCACCAGATAGTGTGAATTGCACAACAAAGTATTCCTGATGACTGCAAGAATTTWAAATTAATTAACTAATTAAAAATTTGGGAAAAGAAATGGTGACTCAGCCAGCTCTATTGGTTGTTTGTCTGGGACAGGAAAATTACACGGCCAAAGAAGGCAGACCCAAGGTGACAACTGCTTGAAAAATCCCAGGTACCCATCATGAAAGAGGTGAAATTCTGTTGCTCTGTGAAACACAGGTAGATTTTGGATTTAATTGATGTAAAGGAAACAAGGAAAGTCAAACAAAGGACATTGCAGACTTCCTCACGGTTTTTATCTCATAGGAGACTTTTTGTGCCTTGTTTTTTTATGGTTTCAGACACATTTTGGGAAGGTTTTAGTCTTTCCTCCATGGGCCAGTTACACAAAAATATCTACGTAGAGACTGCATATAGCTGTTACCATTTAATGCCATCTCAAAATATTTGTGAGTCCTATTGACAACACCCCTCTCCCTGCTCTCCTTACCTGCTGCTGGTGAGAGTTTCTTGATGAGGGTGGTGTAAAATCCTTCATGGGCAGCAGCCACGGCCTGGACGCGTTCCTGGGGCTCAGTGTAGGGCAGGCTTTGGAGGACCTCAGGCAGGTCACTGAAGGAGAGCCACACATCCACCAGGTCCCCAAAAGCTTCCAAGCTGAACTCTGCATACTCCACAAAAAGATCAGCAAAGGCCCTGGCTCCCTTCCCTCTGGCCTGTGCAGCCACAGCACCGGGGATGTGCCCGTGGTGCAGAACCAGCACAGCTTTGAGCTCTGCAGCAGCCAGTGACTCCAGCAGCTGCCGGTAGCACCAGAGCTGGGCTCCATCCGCCTGCTCGGCACTCCCGTTGGGAAGAACCCGTGCCCACGGCAGGAAAACTTTGTAGTGTGTCACCCCCAGCTCACGGAGCTGGGAGAARTACCAGGGCAGCTCGGAAGCCAGCAGATCTGGCTGGCACAGGTGACTCTGTGCTTTAGCCACAGCAGGGCCCTGGTGGTCCTCGGGCAGGATCTGCTCCTGCAGACCCAATCTCTCTGCCAGCTCACTGGGCAGAGGCCCAGCAATGCTGATGAAATTCTGAGCAAATTCTGCATCGAGCCCAAGGCTGAGAGAAACCAACAGAGAGAGGATGATGGTCTTACAAAGCAGATCCATTTCTGAACCTGCTTCAGAAAGAGTTATCCACACTACTTATATGACAGTACAAGTAATATTTAACTGAAATTATCTATCATTTAAGTGAAATTACATAGATAAATGCTCCCAGAATTAGCTGACACTGGAATAACAAACCATGACTTTCAACCAGTAGATAAACAAATAAATGGGTTAACAGAAAAAAAMCACTGTCCATCAGCTGGAGAAAGGTCTTGTGAAAACATCTTCTGAGATGCTCACACTTCCCTTTAGGTTTGAATATCAATTATAATTTGATGAATTGCCTCCACTTTAGAGGAAAATGAAATAAGTAGATAAACTTTCCCTCTCCTTTYGGCCTTTTTCAACTTTAGAAGAATCCCAGCACAGCTCTGGATGCAGAAAACAACAAAAGCAGTTTATCTGCATTGCTGGAGCTGGGTCCATCACAGCTCAGGGTATGCAGGGCCCTAAGGCACATTTGTGCTCTCATTCTGGGAGATAAAGGAAATCTGAGATGTGGCACCTCATGCAGCTGGAAAGGTGACTATTACATGAATTCAGGCAGCAAGAATGTGCTTCCTCCTGCCTAATAACATCCAGAAATTTCAGTATCATTTCACAGCTTTCCAAAGTACTCCCTCCATCAGCTCTGAAAACACTGCTCTCCCAGCAGGGTGGACACATTCAGGTGACCCACCCGAACTGCTGCAGGGAACAGGTAACTCAGCTCCTCTACATTCCAATACAGCAAAACAGAAAAGCTCAGAACATTTGTAAACCAACTAAACACAAAATTCTACGTAGCTACAGTGAAATCTCAGGTCCATCTCAGTGTTCATTTCCTTCAATAACCAGATTTTGTCTAAAGCACACCTGAAATCATTTGGGCAAGTTGTTGGCAGTGTCCAGCAATAAAATTTTTAAGCTACAGCAGAAGACATCTCTTGACATTTGCTGTTATTTAAAATTTAAACAGGGATTGTAATCTGTGTACTTTGACCCTGTTTGATTCCCAGATGATTTTTTTTCAGGAAGCCTTAAAGAGCTTGTCTGTAACGTTTTGCTGACTGTTCTGAACAAGGTCCCTCCACTCTGATGTCTGAAAAGCAAGTTTGAACAGTAACTTCACAGCACCACCTGGCGCTGATTTTTGAGTAGAGCTGCATTAACTTAAAGAAAAACCTCTTGCAGCCTACAGAACTGGGGAAAGAAGCAGAAAAAAATACTTTCTCCTACATGAAGAATATTTATTTTCAAACAAAGATTGAAAGGAGGGGAGAGGGAAACACATAATGAAGGTTAAACATCTTACTATCCTTACTTCAAAATTAAAGGAACCATATAGAATACACGAAAGTGTTGTTGCAGGTTGGGTGGCTGTTTTTAATGAAATACAGCATTTGCCAAAAAGTGGTTTATGAAAGAAATGAGTGAAGTGACTRCAGTTGGAATTATTGCCCAGTGATGGGATAGTGTTGTTGATGACAAATATTTATGATTCTCTCCACTCCTTAAATAGAACTGTTATCTTTAATTATATGCTTAGTTAGACCAAGGTGTATCTCTCCAAAGCTGGGAGGGACTAACAGCAAAAAGAATACTGTCTTACAAACCAGCTCCATTTCTGAACCTCCTTCAGAAACAGTTATTTTACTCTATTTCTACTTAAAATATGTAACTTTGATATTTTTCATGCTATTACAAATGTTTCTTAGGTACTGGTATCAAGTTAACAAGACAAATATTCAGGTGTTTTTAATTCTTAATAATTATTTAATAATCCCATAGTTTACAGGGTAACAACAGACATTCAAAGCAAGTTTTCTTATAGAGAAATCTACAAACAAGTTTACAAATATAGTCTTAAAAATCCCTCAAAAATGGTAGCAGTTTTCAATTCACTTACAAGTCAAGACATTGGTCAAAGTTGGGGTTTCTGCCCTGCTGACTTAAAGTCTTTCTTTGGGCTTAGATATTTGCAATTTTCTACTTTACATATGCAATGGGAGCCTGCACATCTTTAATCCATCTAAAAAGAAAGAGAAGCAATCAGTTTCTCATTGTCTAAGTCAAAAAACTTCTTAAAAAAGAGTATCTGTCATCCAGRAAATCTGATCTTTCTTAAGACATTACACATTAAGATCACTATTTTTTTCAGCCTCAAAGTACAGGCATAGAAAACAGCAATCCCACACGTAAGTAGCAACAAATCCAGCCCCAAACATCTCTAAATATTTAATGAGCTTTTATTTATGTTMATAAGAAAAACATTAAAACCTATAGCATAAAATGTCTAAAAATGCAACAGAACAACAATGTAAAATGAACCTTATTTAAAACAGAAACATCTACATAGCTTGATAATGWAAAMAAGCTATTGGATGATTCTCCTCTGYMTCCAGATGATGGCACTGAAATTCAGAGATAATAATGAAGYTAATATATAAATGTGTGATGTCTTTAAAACCTTTCCAGGTATGCTCAGTGTAAATGATCAATCACATATTACTGACCACACCCTGGCACATCCATAGGCATTTAAGGAATCAGCCATACATCAATYCCTGCAAGAAAGAATGCATTTTCCAACTTGTAACCAGTCAGCTCTACAATCCAGCTCKCAGCCCTCAGTCTTCCAGCAGATAGTTTGGGTTGACAACCAGGTATGGATCCTCATCAAAAGTCTCCTCTTCTTTGGATCCTCTCAGCCCTGACTGGGACAGTTCTATCAGAATGTGGTCCTGCAACAGACAAAGATTTGTGTTAAAACAAAGGCAGAGAGTTTTGTTTGTACTCTTCGAAAGGCATCTTTTTATACTGGTAGGACCTCTTATTAATTACTTAACCCTTTTAATTGTGAAATCCCTCTAACAGATTCTTAACAATTGCATTCAGTGGAAATCTCTTTTATGTTGTCTGCTTTCTGGGAAATTTTCTGCCTAATGCTTTCCACTTCAGTGGTTTAAAACTGACAAGTAGTTTATATTTTCATACTTTTTCYTCCAAAATGTCCTAGCACCCCTCTGACTTAAGGCTATCCATTGAATACAAGCGTTAATTGTATTTCTGTATCCTAATGTGTAACTAATACTATAGAAATATAGAAATATACCACCAAGTGACATAAYACTTTCCCTTTAACTTATACACATATTTAATTTATATCAATGTTTTTTTCATATAATTATTTTAATGGACATTAAACAAAGGCATTTATACTGCATCAGACATCTCTATACATACATAATGTGTAAGTCGGTGRATGACCCTCTCTATGATCTTCTTTTTGTTTATTAGCTCTTCTTCAGATTCRATTTCAGATTCGATTTCCTTTAGATACCAATTAATAAGCTCACTCCTCTTTAATGCAGCATCATCCTCTTCTGCAAAGAAAATAATTTGCWTAAACACAGCAGCAGTAAAATACCACTYAAACCATAAAAGAAAAKATTTCTATATTAACATTTACAATGSTAAAGAGAGAAACATGCTTTTTAAGATCTTCAGGAAACATTAGACTTCAGGTTTTTTTCTTAAAGCACCACATTTTTCACAGGAGGGTGTTATGCCATGGTTTAGATAGAGATAATTAGATTGAGAATGGAAGCTTTCAGTTCTTTGCAACCAAGGGGCTTCCAAATGCCACAAGACTTTAGCTTCAAGAGAAAACAATAGCAAGGGCTTGCACACCTCTCCTTTAAGTAAGAGCTAAAGAAAGACCAGTCACACAAAGCCAGAGGAGTCATCCTATGTGTACTCAGCATTTAAACAGACATCTCCACACACTTCCAAAAGTTTTGCAGCTTTAGTATCTGATATGAGATAACTGCTGCATTTCATTACAGGAGTAGCTTCATTGCAACTGAAATATTTCAGCTTCTGAAGAACTAATSCAGCYATTTGGTTAAGACAGGCTGTGGYTGCTGGCATRCATTAAAGCTCTTGCTCCATTCACKGYTGCAGACTCTTCTAGCTTGGTTACACCATTGTGTGCTACAAATCCTCTTCTGCCTCCGCCCTGTTGACTCCTCAGCTTAATGGGTTTTGACAAATGACTAAAATAACAGAGCTAGAAAGTCCAAGAAGTCATATTTACATCACCAGATGTAGCATTGTTACATGAGCACAGGGTCCACACCTGATCTGACAAGTTTGTTGTCTCAACACAAATGAAAATCCCATGTGCCACAGCAAGAGATGCAGTAACAACTGCACCAACTCAGGGTCTGCCTTCTTTTGAATAAACAAATTCTCACCTTCCTCTGCTTTCCTGAGGTGCAGCACCAGCAGGTTAGAAATCCGTCGGTACTCGGAGAAGCCCAGCCTGAGAGAAGCTTTGGGTGCAGCGTCYTTGTTCACATCCTCAGAATGGCCATTTATTCCATTCACCAGACCGTTGACTCCAGCTGGAGCTTCTGCCTCACCTGTTTGGACACATGCCCAGGTTTAAGGCTGGAACATCTTTTAGCTATTTAATACTCTGAGCCACTGAAAAGCATTGCATTGACTGTCCAGGGGAGCTGGTGAAGGAGGCTGAAGCAGCAAGACAATCAAGAACAGGAGCCCAGACTGCAAGAGCTCATTAGATGAGAAACAGGTAAGAAACTGAAGAGAAGCACATGCTCCAACAAGGTAAACTGTAAAAGTTCTAAGGACTTTCCCCTTTGAAAAAATATCCCTCTAAGTAATTTACCATTGACTCCATCTTGCTCCTCTTGTTCCTCCATTTGCTGTTCATCCTCTTGGTATAAATTGATGTCAGGAGTCTCAACTCTAATGATGGACTTATTTAAAAGCCTGAAAGCTTCCTTCACATGCTTTGGGTGAACCTGAGGGATATTTGAAAAAACATGTATTAAATAGGCACAGTGGCTCTTCTAGTTTTCCAACAGCTCCAGAAATTCATCTCTGGCTAAAAGGGTTTTTCTACACATCTCTCCTGATTATTCCTAAGCAGTGCAGACTGTGCAAGTTAAATTATATCCCACTACAAGGATTCCAAGGTCATGCAAGGTTATGGAGAGAAAAGCAGCCTGATTAATCTTTCAGGGTTTAGCAATCATGTGGAGTTGATAAAATTTTTACTAAGCCAAGAACATTTGGGAGAAAGATCAGTGGAGCAAGAAACGTGAAAGAAATGGGTCTGAACAGAGACAATATGAAAGAAAGAGAGATGCAATTAATGATACTCTCCTCCAGAACTGAAAAGCAAAAACTGGAAAAATCATTTGTAGCTGAGCCACATGCTAAAAGCTCCGTTTCTTTATAAGCTGAATTTAATTTAAAAGAACCCAATGGGTGTCTTTCTTACACAACCAGTGAGCAAGGTTTCATCACTGCATGTGTCACAGAGCCTCTAATCAACATTTCAAAAAAGCCTGCTGGGTTTTAGAGCAGGGCAGTAATCACACTACAGTTACAGACAGAACACAATGTGCTTTTCAGCACTGGTTGATGTGAGTGGGAGCTCAGATCACACATACAGGTACTCTTGGGGAGTTTCCAGACACTTTGATGAACTTTGGCTTTTTAGATTACAAATGGAAGAGATTACAAACTATGAAAGATYAGGAGACTGCCAAGAGCCCTGGCTGACAGTAGTAGGTGACTGTTTGTCATGATTTGATGGGTAGGAAGCTGAGAGCACTGAAACAACTGTAACACAAAATCATGCAAGTTCTCAGTTTGGACCAGCTGACCTCAGTTTTACAAGTCATCCCTTAAAAACAGTGTTTCTGGCATACAAATTCAGACTGACTATGACCATGACCCAAGCTCTCCTCCTCACCCACAGGACTATGTCAAATATCACAGTCAAACAGCAAATGCAGAACTCCCACACATTTCCACAAACATTTCCACAAACACCCCTCAAGCCCCTGGTACCTCATCACAGCAGTGCATCCTGGCCATGGCCTCAGACAGGCGGATCATGCTCTCCAGCTGCCTCACTGTGATCCTCCAGGATGACTTGGCCACTCCGGAGCCATCGCGCTGCCGCAGCCGTTTGTACTGCTCCACTATAAAGTCCTCGGACTCCTTGGATATCTGTGTGGCATCAAACAATGGGRCAGTAGTTCCAGTGGTCAGGGTATTAAAGCTTTTTCTTCTTGCATTAGATGGGCAGTTCCCAGCCTCTTCTGTACTAGCTACTGCTTTTCTCTGAAATACTTTATGCTATACACATACTCTACATAAGTATAATGACAATCACATTATGTTGAAATTATGTTGTAATAATTACACTTACTAATGACAATGATATTACAATAAGTTCATAGCTGCATTATTTTACAGCAGACTTTTTTTGTAATTTCTATTTTCCTGTTCCACTGACTCGTTTCCAGGAGTAATTCATGTTTGTCCTATTAGACTGTTCTGTTTACAGACTTCTAACACACACTGTTTCTGTTTACAAAATTCTAACAYACAGCTCAACCAAGCTGCTAYTCGGATAGAYRCMAAAAAAAAATCTGTAGTTAGACCATTTTTCCCCATATTCTGCATTTTACCAAAAATCAAAGAAATATTGATGCACAACAGTCTTTTAAAATAAAGACACAAACTGATTAAGCAGTAAGTCAATAAAAAACAAAAAACTCTGCAGCAGCCATGTTGAATAACTCATCCCTGTGAGGTATGAGAAAGCTATGAAATGACCCCTCAATTGTTATACACAAAGGTTAAGAACTGCCACTATTTACAACAGTCTCAGGGCTGGCTGGGTTTCTGGAGTTTAAGAGTACCAGGCTCCAAAATATGCCATTTCCAGATAATAACTGGGTTTATGTCTCCTTCCTGGAGAGAACACTACCCCAAAGTGTCTTGGCATTTGCTGGAGAAAAGCCTACTGCAGAGTAAGTGTTCCTTTGGACCTCCTCAGACAGAACAACTTACACAGAAAAYCAAATTACCTTTGGTTTGAACTGTCTTGCAAACAGCAGATACCTTCGGATATCATCCAAGGAATAGACACGATCAACCGACTCCTCCACTCTGGCATGCAGATCCACGATTCGCCTGGCAATGGCGTAATCTGTCACCTGGGATATTGGGGCTCTGTCAGATCACTTACACAGCATCAGCCAAGCAGCAGAACAACAGCTCAAACAACAGTTCTATTCTTCCTTGCCATTCCCCTCGCTCACTTGTGATCCTCATGGCAGAGCTTGTCTTTCCAGAAGCCAAACTCACTGCCAGAAGGTCCAGGAGAATGCCCTGGGGGTTTTTAATACAAGGAAACACAGCAGAGTAGGGATAAAAGGCAGTTTTTGGATTTATAACCTCTTGGAACTCTCCTGGGTTACAAGTTAGCCAGAGAACAGGCATAAAGCAGCACTTTGCAGCGTGGGAACTGCTTTCTTCCTATTCAGCCTACTCTGTCTCTCTCACCAGTCCCTTCTCAATTAGATAATCACTCTGAGCAGAACAGTGGCTGAACCAACATTAATCTCTGCATCTCATGCGTTCCCAAGGCAAATGCCACAGAGACAGGTGGCAGCAGTCTCAGCCTTAGTGACCAGCCATTTGTAAAAATGACTAATGGTGTTAAGTTTGCAGGTCAAACCACTGCAGGATGAAAACGCAGTGTCCTTGTATTCAGCAGAGCATGTTCAAATTTGTACTGCCAGCTTTTAGCTGTGCAGACAGAGCAGAAAAGCACAGGCAAGACACTCTCATGAGATTTGCTTCACCTAAAATTACAGAAGGCCACCAAGATGGTCAGAGGGCAGGAGTAGATGATATATGAGAGGTCGAAAGGGCCAGGTCTGTTCAGCTTCAAAGGAAAGCAACTGCTTCACTGGCCAGTATAGATGTGATGGAACCAAATAGTTCTTGGACAAGTGGCAACCCACATGAACTGAACCATAAGAAATTCTGATTAGATATAAAAGATATTAYTTTTGAACAYATTAGAGTTGTCAAACTTKGCAGGGGCCTGGAGMGACTRCAGAATATCTAYCCTTGRAGATACTCAAAACTGASCAGGTCAAGTCTTGCCAAACTGTTCCCAATGATCTGTTTGAGTGCAAGRTTAGAGACCTCGAGGGTTCTTTTCTGGCACAAACTTTTCTACAGTTCCTTAAAATTACCTCATTACACTCATCCACAAGGATGAAGAAGAGATCAAAGCGGGACATGATGGGAGCTGACAGGTTTATATTCTGTTTCAGCGACTTGGATCTGTCATAGCGGCCACCAACTGGGTTTGCTGCAGCCAAAATGGAGGTCCTGGCATTCAGAGTAGCCTGRCAATGGGAAAAAAATAAATTTAAAAAAATTGTATCTGTGACAACTTCCTAAACAAACTCATTGCAATCCTAATGGGTCAGCATAAAATCTTTTAGATGGAGTTCAATGGAAGTATTGCAACAATCACTCCTAAAAATCAACCAAACTCTACTAACAAGTCCTTCATAACCAGGTCTCTACTCCAAGACAGTTTGATGATCAGTATTTTAACATCACCAAACTCTTGCCAGCAATACTGAAACAAGGCCTTCACACTGCTTTTCACAACATCCTGTTTTTAGCAGTGCAAACACACACTTCTACAAACACACACAAATCTGTAATTTTTTGGAGTTTACTTCAAGGTTAGATTTTTCCCATTTTCTGTTTCCCTTCCACTACCATATCTTTTTAAATTTCAGTAATATTTCTGACCTTTTTGGGTATGTGGCACAAAAACTTTGCAGCAAGTGACCTCTGTCCTGCCACAGTGAGGCAGCTGCAGAGCTGACATGAAAGTCTGGCAGGTGAAGCTACATCTGAACAYGTAACAGACAGGTGATGCTACAGACCAAACAAAGTAGTGCAAGCTACCTTCACTCCAGCTTTAGTAATGGATATTGTCTGCTGTTCCATTGCTTCATGAATGGCCACTTGATCCCGCACGTCCATCTTGTCAAATTCATCAATGCAACAAACCCCCTGCAGCAGAATGAAAAAAGTGATCCATATACAATCACTTTTGGGAAAAGAAAGCATCATTAAGACAATCTGGGGCTCTCTGTCATTAATCAAACCCACACTAGGGATGCAGGAACCTCTCTCCTTCCCAGACTCACGTTATCTGCCAGCATCAGTGCTCCAGCTTCAATGACAAATTCGTGGGACTCCTCATCTTTCACCACAGCTGCTGTCAGACCTGCAGCRCTGGAGGCTTTGCCACTGGTGTASACAGCACGGGGACTGAACTCATCCACATGCCTGTGGAAAGAAGTAATAAACCCTCAGTATTTCATCTGTTTCTGAAACTTTAAAATGTGCAATTAATTTGTATTTTTAATACTCAATATTTGTATTTTAATACTCAATATTTTGAAAACATTTGAGAATTCATACAATGAGTTTGYTTCAGCCCTGTTCAAATACTTCAACCATATTCAAACAATCTCTGGGAAATATTCTCAAATATTTTACTTCCCTTTCCTCTGTTGAACACAGAAAGAGGCAGAGTACACATTTAYAGCTCTAGTCACACTGGACAATATTTGAATACTGGGTTGTAATCTTACTTTAGAAACTGACTCTTGGCTGTACTTGGATCACCAACAACACAAACGTTGATGTCCCCACGCAATGAAGTGCCTTCTGAAGTGGTCTTGGGAACTCCTCCAAACAGCATCAGCAGGACCCCACGTTTCACTTCATCRTTACCTGCCCCAGAAAACACGTTAAACTAAATATCCAAAGAAAACACCATGTTTTTCCTACTTAAAAATTGTTCATCCACTCTYTTGGATTTGTGCACATCCACTCAGAATCCACCTATGTGCTAAACATTCACCAAAACCTGTAGGGTACAGTAGCAGAACAGCTGATATCAAACCCAACCCTTTAGAACGGGCCTGCAGGCCATAATGATTAAACACCAAAAGTACTCAAGAAATAGATTCTCTTTTTCTACCACAACCAGTGCTGAGGAARAGAGTTGGTGGTAGCTGGCAAAGGGCTTTTAACCTTTCCCAAGATGGCACTACAGAGACAGCAAAAGGAATTAATATTTACACRGAGAGGGAAGTGAAATCTTCCCGCTCTGAGGCCACAAATGGATTCTTACCATGGATGGTGGGGAAGAGGCTGGTGCACAGATTATGGTAAAGGTTCTTATCTTGGCTCATTTCAAAAACCTTTTCCCACTCTTTCACAGACATTTGGTTTTTAATGCTCTCAGCGGTCTGTTCTTCATCTCGGAGCTCTTTTCCACCAAACTAAATAAGGAAATAAAACAGTAATAGAAGTAATAATAGGGTCACTAATGAAAGTGAAAACTGCAGACACGTTACAAAAACTCACTTGGAAAGCTGGATGGGAGGAACACATTCTGAAAAGCTGCCCTTAGGCTAAGTAAGCTCATCACCTCATACCTTTAAAAACCAATAGCCAATTTCCTAGCAGGCAAAATCAATKGTGCTACTTCAGTTAGCAAGAAAATCCCAAGTGAGTTGCTTGTACAGAGATTAAAAAAAGAATAAACCTATATGGCTTCCTTTGACTAAAATTGCCTTTGTAAGCATTCTTACATCAAATGGAACTTCAATGGTCTTTTGCTAGTCTGAGATGGGGCCAGAAACTTCTACTCCCAGAAAGTAACAGATGCTGTTTTATCCTTTGTGATGGTGAAGCTGTTAGTAGAATGATAGATTACAGTGTCACACCATGCCAAAACCCAGACATAATCAGCATTACTAATTGTGTTGCAGTAATATCCTAAGATGTCATGTGATAAACCAGAGGAAACAAGAAATATCCCTGTTTATCCTTTGACAAAACAGCAAGGGGATTTCCAGGAAGAAAAAGGAAATGCTGCAGAAGTGGAGGAAACTGAATGGAAAGACATGGGCCAATTTAGACCAAATTGTAACACTGGCAAATAATCACATCTGTGAAAAATATTAGGAACAAAACCAAGAACCTTGCTATGTAAATTCAATCAGAATATAAAGACATCCAAATGCACACACAAAGGTGGCACACACACACATTTGAAGCTTTACCCATTCCTGCTCCCTAATTTTAGGGAAAACCATACCAAGCAGAAATCACCAACACCTTTAAATCTCTTTTCTCTCCAGACTCACCCGTGGATTTGTTGGTGCAACATAACAAGCCAGAAAGACGAGCTTGTAGGAGAGCTCTCGGACCCCAAGGGCGCGCAGTCCCCGGATGCCTTCGGTTTCRTAGCCCTCTGCCCCTGTCACCCGGGAGCTGGTTTCTGCGCGCAACCCTGCCGGTAAAATGGGARTCAGGACAGCAGCTCCCAAATGGGCAGGAAGAACACCTCAGTCATGAGAACAGCAACCAACCTGGTGTGGAGAGCTGGGACACATCAGGCACGACAATCAGTGAGCCGGTGAAGTCACATTTGTCACCTGCCTGAGCAGATTCCACGGCCTCTGCACGCAGGATCACCTCCACGCTCCGAGGAATGCTGCCACGGGGCAGCTCGCCCTGCGTCTCCTGAATGCGGACCTGGCAGGGAGAAAGGGTTAAACACTGAGCAAATGGCACCAGATATGGTACTGCTTCAAAAGCTACACTGCTAACAGATGTATTAAACAGCATCTTATTGCTGCCATCCATAGCAATCCCTCTTACAACACAGAAAAAAAAAGCAAAAATCCCTTCATTAATCAGCATCTAAGGAGCCTTGGAGCAGCTTAAGAGAATGTACAGGGGCCACAGTGACAATTGCAAAAAGCAAATTTTGGTTATCATGGCTTGCATGAAGTATAATTGTGGGATGTAAAGTGCTGAGGATTTGGGAGAGTAAATCAACCTGGAAGAGCAAAATGCTGCAGATACCAATAAGCACCTCTTTTTATTCTTGTACAAAACAGCTACACATGACATGCTGGCAACATGAGACTAACTCTGGCTTGAATATGTGGGGTTTTAGTGGATTACTTAGACAATAAATGTCACACAACAAAACTGGTTTGATATTATTTAAAACTAAATGTCACACAACAAAACTGGTTTGATATTATTTAAAACTTTGCATTCTTAAACATAAGTCTTCCACAAACAAGTACAAAAATTAACTGTCTTCAAAGTGTAGCAGCACAAATGACATCTTCCAACTACCACAGGAACATCATTGGTTGTCATAACCCCCCAACATCCCCACAGTACCTTTTGGAAATCAACAAATCTTGATTTGTTTGTGTCCAGCAGGAATCTCCTTCTGTTGGCACAGACTGGGTTTCTGCAGATGTTTGGCTGRGTGTATTTGAATTGCTGTTCCACATCTTTGACCACTGTCTGGCAGTCGAGGCACAGGAAKGTTCCACTGACCAGCTCTGGATGGACGGGGTGGGTACGAACCACCTGCCCACTGATGCGCAGCAGGGAGCCAATTTTTGCTGAAGTCAGYTCTCGAATTCTGTTTAGAACAGAAATTCCCAAGCATTAAATTACTGAGTTAATAACTCCAGGCCCACGGTCCCAAGATACAATATAGAGTCACTCTGTTGCTGACTAAAGAACTGCTGTAACAGACAAAAGAAACAAACTTACTACAATATATTCTCATCTCACAATTTTACATAAAATTTCAGATTAATGCTAAAAGTCAAACCAATGTAAAAGTTTACACCACTGGTACTTAAAAAGCATCATACACTACATTGTTTTTTAAAACTAGAGAAGTTACATTTATTTGTGAAATATGATAAATCTAAGTATCTGAGTWTGGCTCACAAATRAAAACCCAYTTCAAARAATATCCTGCACAAGATCAGGAAASTTCACCACAAYTGTAYCAGCCAACTGCRCATTTCACACTAAATAACCAAAACAATTTTGGCATGCTTTGACATGTTTTTGTCTAGTAGTAGAACARCACAAGTTTCTGGAACTAATGATCATCTTACTTGTGTCTGGTAGGCAGGTCCTGGAATGCAACATAAAAGTCCTTGTTTGCAGGAACATTTCCATGGTCTCTGGCAAAAGTCTTTGTGGCTCGACACAGGTATGGATAAACCCTGAAATATGGAAGAAAAGGTTCAAATTTTACAGAAGTTATCAAAATACTTTTTCTGCTTTAGATTACATCAAAGGCTTGTATCAGACTTCCAGGTTCTGGCTTTTAATGCCACAATATGTAGCACAAAAAAGACGATCTAAATAAGCTAAATGAGAGATCACTGCATAATAATGTTATTTGCATTATTATTTGATAACAGACTTTTAAAAGTCTCATTTTATGACATTTTTATGCTTATATTAAGAAACCTATCTTCAAAATAAGTGAGGGACCCARTAAAATCTTTAAATAGCATGAAATTTTAGAGTTTATTCTGTATTTTCATACTGACCACCTACTTTTTTACCACAATAACTGCAATGATCTAGTTAACTCATGGTTTCCAGAGAGGAATCTGCTGATAAATGCTTTTAGCCAGTAAAAATAAAATCTTAAGTATAAGTGTTTTCAGGATGCAGAAAGAAGATAAGCCTCTCATTTTTTTACATAGCAAGCAAGACATTATGGGACTGAGACTRCAGCAGAGCTCAGCTTTACCTGAAAAAAAACACTTTACCTGTAAAACTCCTCCTGAACAGTGGTAGAGAGTTGCTGATTGAACTGCTCCAAATCTGCAAAGCTGACGATCAACGTRTTCCGCTCTGGCCGGATCAGTTCTTCAGCATCACGCAAGTACTTGACCTCCCCATCACTGTTCTGGAACCTGAAAGTGATTCAGGAAAACGTTTCACATTCACACACCAGGCCGCAACTGAATACTTCTGAATTCAGGAGAGATGTCAGAGAAAAGGATCAGAGACATAAAGGCATCCCAATCCCACAGTCCCTTGCAAAGCCCTTTTCCTCTCCCACTTCCTTGCAACATTTGTTCCAATAACACCCCATCACAGACACACTGAGTTTGCACTTCATACAGCAGGAGGGYTGCCTCAGCGCCACACTAATTTTTATTTATAGTTTAACAATGGCTGTGCACCAGCAAACAAGGTTTTGTTTCCTCTGGGTTATGTTAATAGCTTCCTTATTTGATGCGGATGGGCCTCTCAGGAGCCAAAACGCAGGGAGCCAGATGTATTGACATGTAACACCTGAGCCGTGGAAAGGGTTTTCAACAAGGCTGTGACAAAACTGTGCTAAAATTAGCCAAATACACCTACAAATAATATAAACATAGAATGCTTTGGTTTAGAAGGAATTTTAAGACCATCTTGTTTTCAAGCCCCTGTCATGGGYAGGGACACCTTCCACTARACCAGGCTGCTCAAAGCCTCATCCACCCYGGCCTTGAACAAACCTCYAGGGATGGGGCATCMACAASTTCTGTAGGCAACGTTCCCGCGAAAACTCTCTAAGAAGGGTTTTGCCTCCGAAGAGAGAGTATCATGCCGCCTTCCTACAGGTTCCTCCCGGCAGAGCCTCAGACCACAGCAGAGCTATTCCGACAGAACGCCAAGGGGAAGGGGCGCCAGGCCCCGACAKAATCTCACCAAATGGCGGCCCCTGTGTGAGGCGCTGCCGGCCCGCCACCCGCTGCCGGCCCTGCCCCACCATCGCCGGGCCCGGCCCCCGGCACTCACTCCTCTAGGAAGTCCAGGAACAACTTCTGGCACTTCTCGGCCACCTCATCGCGGATCTGCTGGTGCTGCGAGGCCGCGCCCGCGACCCCCGCCACCGCCGCCACTGCCAGATCCATCCCGGTCGCTGCCGCTGCCCCGGACCGGCCCCTCAGTTATTCGCGCCACGCCGCGCACCACGTGGGCCGCACGCCCGCCACGCCGGCCAATCAGCGGCCGACGTCCCGTAGAACCCCGCCCCCGCCGGCCGTTTTCGCGCCAAAGGCGAGGGGCGGCCGGGGCTGTGGGCGGGCTCTGAGGCGGCGGTGGGGGAAGCGCCGGGCCCTGCGCTGTCAGGGGCCGGGAGCGGGTCAGGCTGGTGGGTTTGTCCGCTGCTCAGTGCTGCACAGGGCTTAGAGCTGCGCCMGAGCAGCGCGTCCCACAGAGAAACTGTCATAGAATGTTCAGGGATTGTAAGGGACCTTAAAGATCATCTAGTCCAAACCCACCTGCCATGTGAGGGACACCTCCCACTAGACCATGTTGCTCAGGGCCTTACATTCAACTTGATCTTGAGCCCTGGGATTAGGAATCCACAACCTCCCTGAGAAACCAGTTCCAGTGTATCACCACACTCACAGTAAAGAAGGTCTTCCTAATATCTCATTTAAATCTTCCCTTTTTCAGTTTGTCTCCATTCCCCTTGTCCTATCACTACAGTTCTTGACAGAGTCCCTCTCTGTCTTCCTTGTAGTCCCTTCARATACTGGAAGGTTGCTACGAGATCTCCACACAACCTTCTCCRGGCTGACCAACCCCACTTTTCTCAGCCTGTCTTTGTAGGGGAGGTGCTCCACTCCTTTTACCACCTTTGTGRCCCTCCTCTAGACTTGCTCCAACAGTTCCACGTCRTTATACCARGGATGCCAGAACCAGAGGCCTGGAGGTGTCAGCTGTGGGCAGCTTCCCACAGGGCACTGCTTTCCCAAAAAGAAATCAGCCAAGGTATGAGTTAAAACTCCTCCGGTGTGGCCAGCGCACTGCTGAGGAGTCCTTGAGCCAGGGAATCCTCACACTGTGTGCAGGAGGCACTTGGGCAGCTGCTTGCTGAGGAGACTCACACCATAATGYAGGTCTGGCTTCTAAAGAACTGGTCCAGGTGGAAAGGGTGTAAGCTCAGCAGGTGAGGGTCAGGGCAGTTTGGACACCTGGCTCCTCACTGGCACTGTTGTAGGATGGTGGAACAGAACATTTGCCAAGCGGTGCCATGGCTGACAGCCATTCCCGAATGGCAGCTGCTGGCACACGGCGCCTGCCAGCAGGAACYGCTTCAACATCTATGAAAAATTGCTTAGAATTGCTCTGCCACCTGCAAAGTCATTAATCTCTGCCTAAACTGGGAATTTTGCTGTAATTAAAGCAGCTAAGGGCTCTTTTTCATTCTGAAACCCTTTCAGTAGTGCCAACAGCAGCAACCTCCCAAAGCAGTGTTAGCTCATGTAAYAGTGACTTGCCATACACTGAACAGAGACTTAATTGCAAAAGAAAATAGGAAACTAGTACAACTAACTTAGTAGTTTTTAAAACATTTGTGRTGAGTAAATTCCATGTTTTGTGAGATCATACTAGCAAAAATGTGCACAAGTTGGTTGTGAGGCCTGTTTTAAAAGAAATTATTCATCCTAGATAATCTCTCTCTAGAAAAAAAAAATCTACTATTGCCCAAAGAAGAAATAGTAAATAATTAAAATCTGTTTGGGGAAGTTTCTGGAACCCCAATATGAACCTGAGTCCAAGGCAGCCATATGGTGCTCCACAATGGATATTGTCAAGGCATTCTCCATCCCTTGCTTTYGCATGGAATGGTGTCCAATATGCCTGGAATTGACAGCACAGGGTGAAAGCACAAAGTTTTCCTGCTTTTCCCTTCCTCCTGCCCTGGCCCACYGGGCAGGGTGCAAGCAGCTGTGTGGTGTTGCCCAGCAGGGCTACCCCAGCAGGTGTGGGCAGCCATGGGGAGCCAGTCCYGCACTTGGCTGCCAAAAGAACAGCCGGAGTTCTCTTTCCCACTGGGCAGATTCAGACAGCTCAGTGAACACAGATGGGTTTTCACAGGAAGATGATGCAGTTAAACTTCAGAAACAGACTGAAGCTTTGTGGAGTTTTTTGAGCAGACTCCCTGGCTATTCCTCACCAACACTGTATAAAGAGTTCCTTAGTTTAAAAAATAGCACTACTGTAACTACCATCAGTATATCATGAAAGAACACGTAAACCACTTTACCTGGTGGAGAGGCAGCAGCAATGACGACTCCACGTAGACTGCTAAACTTCCTGCAAGTTACTGGAAATAAAGGACAATACAGGTTTTACTTTTCCAGAACTATTACACCAGAGTTGCTGCCTATCAAAACACCATAAAAGTCTGGAATTATTATTTGCATGGTTTTTAAAACTAAGTTCTAGCATTGTGCAGCTCCCACTAAAGTATCCTATTAAGATGACATTCAGGACAAATGCAATTTGCATTTTGATTTATGATCATAATTATTTTCTGTTAGCTAAGAAAGGCTGCATGAAAGGATTCTGCRTACAAAGGAATTCAAAGATGGGCCTCCATCTGAATTCTTGTTCTTGTGCAGTTACTGTGAATAAATCAAGCTACAGCATGACCTTAACAGCTCCTAACAGAATTGGTGTAAGCACAGTTTTTACAGCAATGTACGCACAAAACTTGCTGCCAAATCTAGAGCAAGAAACAGCACCCAGGACCCAGAGTATTTTTTTTTTTTGTGGACAGGAAATTAAGTCAATAATTTTGTTCCTGGTTAGAAGAATGCGCATCCAAAGTGGAACATGTTACCAGTTCTGTATGAAGAAAAATAACTAAATTMATTCCCATTGGCTTAGCTAAATAAACAAATGTTTTGAAACTTGGATTCATCAGTAATAAGTCTGTGACAATGACCTGTGTTTATAATCCACTTAGCTTTGCAAAGTACACCTGAGTCGAGTGTAAGATTTTCAAGTTAATAATTCGGGGAAGATTCCACAGTGCATTAATTACAACAGACCCACAAGCAAAGCTGCAAAGTGTTATTCCTTGAATTGTGTGACTTCTAAACAAAGTTTAACTTCTACATTTCCAGTACTTTACCTGASTGACCTTTAGTATGATTGTTTTCTAATGGAGAACTCTTGTCATAAGACATTAAAATTAAGTCTTGTTCAATGGCAGCTGCAAAGATGATTTGCCCTTTTGTGAAACTCTACACAATTTATACACAGCCTCACTGACCTTTCTGTAGCATAACCAATATGTGACTTCTTTGACATTTAAAAATCAAGGTAGCAACAGTAACACAGACCATCCAAACCTTACCTCATGCTGAAAGCTTGATCACATAAAATGTTAAACAAAAATTAAGTCAGGAATTACAAATAYGTATGAATACTAGAGCAACCATTGAGGCACCCAAGAATTTAATCCTTTGCTCTTTGGGTGCAACTTACAAAAATGTTTTAAATTTGAAAACCAACTCTCAGGTGCAGTCCACAAAAGGAAGTTTCAGGTACATTGGTACTTCTCCAAATATAGGGAACATCCTCTGGGTTGGGAGGAGAAGGATGATAAGAAGTAGCACTGTGCACTGCTGCAAATTGAGGAGGTTTAAATAAGTGATTAATTTGAGAAAAAGTATGTCTAGAAAGAATTTCAGAAGTTCTTCAATTTACAGAAACACATAATTTCTCTAAGAGTACAAAGCTGAGCTGTTCACAGACTTTATACATTAAAAGAAAACCCTGAAATAAGTTGGCTTACATAATTTGGGTCTTTTTTTCCTTGGTAATAGATGCATGAAATCCTTGATTTGTTATCCTGGAGGCTKGGTCACACAGGAAAACATATGACCTGCTCTCACCATCCATTTATTTTCTGAGAATATTGTATATCCCTTGTGTATTCCATGAGCATGTGTAAACTTGCAACCATTCTCAAACAGTAATGTAAAATAAAAAATAGGCCTACAGCTTTTATACAACTTTAAAAAAAATGGGGAGAAAAAGATAGAAAGAAAATAAATTAAAACTTCAGACAGATTATTACATCAGAAAAAAAAAAAACCCAAACAAGAAACTCCTTATTAATTCATTATTATCCTGTGAGGATACAAAGCAAAAAACCAGAGAGATTTGTATCTAATTTACTTTGAGAGCTTTATTTCAACCTAATTCAGTAACTTCATATGAAGATTTCTTGTTAAGAATGTTCTTCTCACCTGCTTCCCTACCTGACACTCATGTAAATCAACAGCCGTCTGGTCTCTCCAGATTTTTAAATTGCACTTTAAAAATCCAGTCACTTTATCTTGGAGTCAGTACTTTAGAAYATTCAATCTTGCTGGCATAAGTTAAAAATGCAAAATGGTTATTGCATAATTTATTAAAATGTTTAGAAAAATGATACAATTTAGTGTGACACCAAAATACTAATTCAAAGTATCCCATTTTCCCATTAGAAACATGCAGTTGCCAATACAAAGAGTCCTGATCTGTTAAAATATTTTCCTTTAAATAAACAACTAAGGATAAAAAAAAATTACTGTGGCACTTTATGAAGGAGAATTTTGCTTTTAATTGCATATCATAATGCTCAAATCAATCACACACGTTCATCAGCAGCAGGGGCTATGCCTGCAGTCAGATCCTATTTGCAGGACAGAGCACCCCCAACTCCCAGAGCAGCTTCGGTCAGGGTGTCAGACGTTTGGGATCCCTCGGGAACATGGAGGTCTGACGGACATTGTGCAGCCCCAGGTACAGCATGGTTACTCTCTCCAGCCCTACAGTAAATGAAAAYAGCCATCAGCACAGTCAGTCTTGTGTTCAAAACCCTTAAGGAGCTGCAGGTACTTCCCACCTGAGCCAGCCTCACACAGCAGTGAGAGCACAGCATTAGGTGTTCCCATCCTGAAGGCACATCCTAATCCATGAGGCTATATAAGCACCCCAGCCATGATGGGGTGGAACCCAGATGCTCAATTGTTTTCCATACACCTCCTATGTTAAGTTTTCCACCTCCAACAGCTTGAACCCAGTGTTAATTCTCATGGCATCTCCTGTTTGGCTGSTACTTTATCACCATCTACTCTGAAGAAATGATGCAGCTTCAGCTTCCTTGATGTCAGTTCTGACTGGCCCAAATTATTTTGGATGACCTGCAAATGTTGCGTGCTCCCAAGCAGAGGAAGAGGCAATCACTTCTTTTCCTCACTGCAAAACAGCTTCATCAAATAGGCAGAGACTAGTGGCTGCTGTTATAGCAGTGGCTTTRATAAATCCATACATAATACACCATTTTCTTGCTTCCTTCAATGTTYCTCATAGGTCGAATTTGAAAGTGATGTGCCTGGTTAATGAGGTGACACTTTTTCTTGTGATCACCTGCTTTTAAATTTGTCAGATGGTGCCATTAATATCTTGTCTATTTATGATGATATTCACATTTGTGCTTCTCTCCTCAAATTCTCCAGGATGGAGAGCCTCACAAATTTACCTAACAAGGCCACTATTCTGAATTTCATACTGAACTCTGCTTGGGACTGAGCAGTATAACCTAAGCTCAGCCTAACACAAACCAAACTAAAATACAGATACTTACCTATTCCACCACCTGCGTGTGGAGGTGCACCAAACCGAAAKGAGTCAATATAAGCCTTTATTTTCTCCAAATCTAGAAAGAAAAAAATAYCTGTTTCTCACCTGCTTAATGAACCCCAAATCAAACATACAAGTGACTGCAGGACTACAGATATAACAAAAAATGTACAAACTAACTGGGGTTTTACTCATTGAACACATAAATTGTTCAGGTCTAAAAATTATGACTATAATAGTTTTGTTATGTAATTTTGCAAAGAACTGTTCAACAAGGTGTTGCTGGGAGACTCACCAGTTTCTTAATAACCCTATTCTAGATGGTTAAACAGAATTAGATGGATTAATATTGAGACAGTACTGTGATTTCAYCACTCWTRWAACAAATTCTGCCYCAAATTCTTCCTCTAAAGGACACAAATCCAACCATGACTTATGTTCTTTTAAATTGCCTTGTTACCGATTCCGTGATGCTTGGCTCTTTCTGTCAGCAGCTGGGGGTCGTGAATTCGCTGAGCTCCAGACAAGATCTCCTCCCCTCTCATAAACATATCATATGAGTTAGAGGTTTTCTGCAAACACAAAGARGAGTTTATTTCCTTCTCAATAACTTTCACTGATGATAGCAAGAGTTGTAAAAAAAGCGTATTTTCTGCTAAAGTGTCTGCTGCCCTGGAAGAATGTTTTTGCCACTTATCAGTGATGGCAGCRGTGCTTGACCATGGAGATCTCTTCATAAAGCTCTCCCAGTTTTTGCTGATTTCTTTCTGGTATGTTTTCACCAKTGAAGAGTAACTGAAAACATTTGACAAGTCATGTAAGCCTGACCTGATCTTGTTATCACAGTTTTAATTATAGCAAGGCTGGAACTAAATGATCTTTAAGATCCCTTCCAACCTAAACCATTCCATGATTCTAAGGCCGTATCAATACACTTTATTAGTACTGTCAAGTTCCCTACGTGGAATAATTTAAACTCAAAAAAAAATCAAAAAGGAAAGAAATCATTGACAACAGGAATTTTACTTACAGGGTTGGCTGGATCTGGCATTGTATAAAAAGGCCTCACAGCAAGAGGGTATTTGTCAAGAATATAGAAGTCCGTGTCGTACTGAAAGAAGGTAATTTAGAACAGTTAGTACAGGAGAAAACTACTTAAAGAACAAAATACAAAAGGAAGACAGTACCAGTGAATCTTTGAAATTAAATCAAAAAAATTTCCCAGTAACTTCCCACAATATTAATTTACGGATAAAAGTGGTACATTCTCAGTTTTTCAATACTACTTCTAGTGTAAGCTAACAAATGTTGAGCAGTAAGATRGGTTGCTGTAGTAACAGGTACTTGTTTTTCTCCCAAAGATCTCATCTTCTCCTATAGATATGCTTTTTCCCTAAAATTATGCTAATAACTGGCTTTGGAACATACTAGCTTGTTTGGTGTCCTCAGTATAATAAATGATAGAGAAAATGGTTTGAAACTGCTTATTAATGACAATACATTAAATACAAAGCACCAAAGTGGGAATGCAGTCAGACAATTAAAAAATGCTTATGGTAATCACCAACTCTTCACAACATCTTCTGAGGTACTGTTTACGTGTAGGTATTTACACCAACCCAACTACTCCACAACATCAGGTTTCACACTCAATGACAAATTCATTTATACTAAAATAATTCTTACCTTTTCCTTTACCAGGCGTCCCAGGAGCTTCTCATTAGGTGTGCTGAAAACGATTAYCATCATTAAAATGAAGTGATTTAAACTTGTACTGATTATATACTTCATAAAGCCCAAAAGATTACAAGYTGTAGATCTGCTGCACCCTGATCCTTAGAAAATCTAGTACTTCTTTCTGACTGTTTTGGGTTGTGCACAYAGAAACAGCAGAAATAAAGTATATTTATTTGTTTCTAAATATTTCCCATTGGCCCTAGAAATCCCTTAAATTAACTAGTACATAAATGTGTTCTTGCTCTTAACATAACTTCTTCCTAATCACCACGTTCTGATTATTAAAGAACTGTGTACTCTATTTCCTATGGCCATACATCTTGTGTATGGCACAGTAAGTGAGAAACACCATGAGTAGTTGCTCAGGAAATTATTTTCCTCCATCAGACTCTTAGGGTTGAAACTTCATTAGGGTTGAAGCTGTAAAATCACACACTACCCTAATGGTGCTGAATATATTATGGGGAAGAACAAAAATGTTTTAMTTCATTAAGTGTCTTTAGAAAAGTTTGTGTATAAACAGCTAATTAAACCATCTCTCAGTAAATCAGTGAGAATGCATCCAGATTGCTTAATCACTTGAAGAAGTGGAGAAGTGGAAGGAAGAAAGGTATTATTTTAAAGAAATGCCTTAAGTCTACAGAATCTTTTTGTTTCATCCTATTCAAAGACATAAGTCTCATGAAGGAGACATTCTGCAATTACTGGACAAGCACTTCTTTTCCTTAGAAGGTTCAAGCTACTCTTACTTTGTGTTGTCAACTATTTGCTTTCAGATTTCAGAGTTTGTATCTACAGTCTACATTAAAATAAAGGACTAATTTTGTATCCACTCATTTACTTGTCAAGAGACCTGGACAGAAGTACTGTTTATTCCTGTAAAAGCTGTGGGTCCTTATTGAGGCTGTCAGGTGCACAGTACAAAACTGACATTTTACTACCACCACTTTACTACGAATCAGTTTACTACCCCTTCCCAAGACTCTGACACAGTTGTGTAGTGCCAARTACCTCAGATCCTCCTCATCACCCATCTCCACACCAGCCTCTCGAAGCATGGCCACGCCTTCACGATATTCCAGCCTCAGAGTTGGCTCCAAAAACTTAAATGGCTCACAYGGGAACTGTTTGCTCACTGTCTGAATTTCAGTTTGGAACCTACAGACAAAGAAACAGAACAGAAGCCAAATACAAAAGTCAAGAACTTGGACCCAACAGTTTTGTAAATTTTGCCACAAGAGGTCCCTCTTGCAACATAAAAACTGTATTAAAACCACTCTGGAGAAATTCTGYAATGAATTGTTTCAACAAAGTTAATGCACCTACTTCAATATTTACTATTGCTTCTATTTAATTCCTTTTGTAAAAAATAATTGACTAGGTCAAATTTTCACAGTAAAGAGAAATCATCCCTTTGATTTGTAATATTTAACTGGGTTCTTTTTTGATTTGAGTAACATTCAAATATAAACAAGAAATTTCCTTCTGGACAGATGAAGATTTGCATTTCTGCTGGCAAGACAGCCTAAGCTGAAAGCAAATGGAAACCACCTCCTGCACTTCTAGCCTGGTTTTTTCATGAGTTAGACAATGAATAATGGAAAATAATCCTTGCTATTATCATGGAACAAATGCAGGCCGGTACAATAATTTTTATTCAAGAAAATTTTCTTATATGGTAAGTATGAAAATAATTTTTGAAATAGAAAAATTGCTTATTTGAAGAAGGAAATGTTCTTATTACCTTTCCTGAAGTCCCTTGAATATCTGCACCAAGGTGTCTGCAATCTCATCTACCACTTCATGGTAGTGATAATTAAAAGCCATTTCAATATCCAGACCAACAAAYTCAGTCAGGTGTCTGTGTGTATTGGAGTCCTCAGCCCTAAATACTGTAAAATTAAACAACAAATTCTAATTGACCTGAAATTATCATTCCAGTTGGAAAAATAACAATTACCATCAGCATTTGGATAAGATACACATGAAAATTCTCATTGAAAGACACAAAGGAAAACTAGCAGCCTCAGAGTATCACTTGTAACAGTGACAGCATTACTGCAGCTGTGGTGCTCAAAGGATACAAGACAGACACAACCATAGAGAGGCAGAATCTCTGGTTAGACCAACAGCCACAAGGGGAAAAACAGACAAGCYTGCAAGCACACGAGAACTTTCAGATTTGAAAACTGCCTTATTCAGAGGAAATGGACTTGTACACGTGTGTGTCTTCTGGGATGGGTGTACGAGTCTAACATAAACATGTCTTCCTATAAACCATGACTCATCTGTTAGTGATTAACAAGAAATTGAAGATCTTCTGCATTACTTGGAATTTTTTTTTTTGTTTTATACTCTGTTATTGACTTGTTTACCAGCATTTACAGGTTATAGATCTTTAAACCATTTGAGGTCACAGAAGAAAACTGTAGTATTACCACCCAAAAAGGCCATGTCCTATCAGCTTTGGAGAAAGAGGGCATGGGACTGGAAWTTATTAATTTTTTTTATTACTGACAGCCCAGTTAAATGTAAGCATGTTCAAAATAATGTTGTTACATGTACAAAATCAAGGAATGAATCTATGTTAAAATGCAATCTCAAATCCAGCTTGACTATTTTAACTGGTTAGTACTGGGCAATGAAATGCAACTATTGGGTATGGGAACAGGAAATTATGGCTTCAGTTATCACAGTGATGTCCCATATTTTACAAACTTCATCACACTATCAATGTCCAATGCAATTCTATTCTTTCTCCTCACAGAACAGCAGGCATTGGAGAAGAGTGTTCCACCCTTACTCCAGCATTTTAGTTCTGTTACGGCAACTTCTCTGTCTACTTTACTGTCATCAGTTGCCTCAACTGAAATTTGGTTTACCAAGTGAAACTACATCAAGTGAAACCATTCAAAGCTTTTCTCTGAGTGTGTGTGTGTGTGTGTGTGTGTGTTATCTTATACCACATCTGCTAAAAGCCACCAGGGCACACTTCACACATTGCATAAAGCAAAGCTTCTGTTACCTGGCCCAACGCAGAAAACCTTTTCAAAGTCAGCACATATGCACATCTGCTTGTACAGCTGTGGGGACTGAGCCAGGTAGGCACTGGTTTTGAAGTAGGATACAGTAAACACATTGGCTCCTCCTTCACTGGCAGCTGGAAAGCAAGAGCTTTTATAAGGAATTATTAAAATAAAATTAAGCAATTATTAAAATAAAAAYRTAAAAWATAAATCAGAYRTAGAATGACAGRTTATTGGTCTTACATWTAGARATTAGAAAGAGATTTTCCTTCAAAGCACATTACAGGAAAAAGATATATTTGCATCCATTCTTGCCAAGGTAAATTTTGTAGCTTAGGACTGTAACACCTTGTCTTGCAAATCTGCAAATTTAGCTGGGGTAGTTTAAAATTTTACTGTTCCAGCTGGCCTTCACCTTAGAGTGAGAACAGCATAGAATACACGTCTGTACCAACACATCTGCCTGCAACCCCACATTTCTGTGGAAACCAATCTGTGCTGGGGTATAACTGCAGAGCATGAGATCAAAGTGCATATCCTGTTTTGCCAGGACCATCCTCTCTAATTGAAGGCATTACTATCTCTCCCAGCCAAAACCAGATTTACCTGAGGGCATGAGGTAAAGGTATAAAGCTTTTTCTCAGTTTGAGGGAGGTTTCCTGGACAGCTACCTTGAGAGCACAGGAAAGATCACGTGCATTGGTATCCCTTACTGCAAAGCACCTACCAAAATGGTGCCACTTTACCTTGCCAATTCCCAGTGGTGTGAGCAGATACAGAGGCCTAACACAGGTAACTTTTAAACTCTCAAATTTTACAACAGTTATGATATTTAAATTTGAAGATTAATAAGGATTGCATGGACTTGGTTAATTTTAGAAAATATGTATACAAACAATAGGATGCTTGCTCGCTTTCAATGGTACACCACACAGTAAGAACAACACATTTCCTCAAATTTTCCTATGTAAATAAATTACTTGGAAGCCTTTTAGTACTTCATACCATACAACTGTCTACATAGGAAAAAATCATCCAATCTTCTAGTTCAATGACACTTTCCATGCTGAAAGAATAGTTGCTTGTACWCATTTTGTTAAAAAGCTGATTTTTTTATCTGAATCAAAAGCTGTCTTCCAAAATATAATACAGAAGCATAAAATTCAGCAAGCAAAACATTTGCACTCAATGAATGTAYCTGCAATAACACACATCTTCTGCTCTAATGTTCCATGCCATGTATCTTAGTGGCATCAACAAAACCTCAAAGAACACCAGTAAGATGGGAACAAAACCTCCATCAGTACACCAAACCACTGGACTTTTGAAAATACAGCAAACAAAAAGCACTAGAAGCATTTCCAGWCTTTAAGGGTGAAGCTGTTATTCCACATTTCCAAAGAGAAAAAGGTCTACCACCCTCTATTTTGCCACATTCTCATTGCTRAAGAAGTGATATATTGTGCCATATAATGGCATCATATTTTACACAATGTTTGTTGCAACAYCTTTATGATGGAATTTGCTTTTAATCTAAATTAAGAGGTTTTTTTATACTGAGAATGGAACAAGCAGTGTTCAACACTGAGAACACTAATTTGAAGAATAATGCATATGATCAGAATTAAAACTTCATATGCATTGCAAAGTACATAAATCAGGTATATATAATATTTTTCTTGACATTTTTAGCAGCTCAAGTCAGGAGAAAAGTAAAGAACAACTCAACACCTGCTACAATTTTGCAATGTTGCAACTAAGCYAGAAAGAAAACATTATGTTTTTTAAATAAAAACTTAATAAAATTTTGTCAGATAGGTACACTGAGCAACTGTAAAAGAAGSACGCCTGAAGCTGCTGGATCACATATACAATACCTGAAATGATTTTGGGAGTCTGAATTTCCACAAATCCCTTGCGAATAAGAGTTTCTCGGAAAAGCTGACAAATACCAGACTGAAGGCAGAAGACTGCTTGACTAGTGGACGTCTGTAAGAAGATAAAATAATGAAACCTAAGTTAGTTTTTTCTGACTCTATTACTTCTTGTGGATAGCTGGAAGGATGAATCTCGTCCCTCGGGAATACCTGAATATTTTATCTGTTTAAACAGAGAAAGGTGCAAATCAGTAATTGTTTATTACACAAAAGAAAACAGCAAAGGAAACAAGAGTAATTATTAATTTCAATTTAGAGCATATTCAGTTACAAATGAGGCACTAAGGTCAATCCTACATTTTAAAAAAATAAGTGATTTATGAGATGTGCTTCTGCAACTAAAGGTTTTATAGTAAGAAATTGAATAAAAGCACTAAATCTATTAAAAAGCATTCAGCACAYTGAACTAAAATGGCTACAGAACACACAGTGCATAATAAAAGCAAAGCCATTAATAACTTACATAAGGTAGAAATGTCTGTCTGTTAAAAGCCACTAAATACAATGCTTTTCATGTAAAAGCAGAGCCACTTGTTAACCATGTACAACACTGCCACAAAAACATCCAAAACCCAAGGTCTAGACTCCCAACATTTAACTAGTCCTTATAACACCTGTTCATGTGAACTGCAGTTCTTTCTTTCTTGTTTACTTAACAAGTACATTTAGCTGAAAACAGACGTAGATTTAGCTGAATCGATCATTTTCTTTTTGTTTGTRCACGTGACACAACTGAGCTATTTATCTGGTTAGCAAATATCTACACTAAACATTGCTGTAGCACTTTTGGCATGAAGAATAAAACAACCACCTTAGCGATTGCTGCAAAGTCTGCAAGACGTCAGCACTGAACCCATATCTGATTTTGTGCCTTCAGCATCACAAACCTGACTGCGAGCAACCTGAAAGGGTATAAAGAGAYCAACGAGTTCCTGCCAACGACCAAGAGAACAGTTCTGTATGACAACCTGCGTCACAGCACTGTTTACTTCTCTTTCTGAACACCACCAAACTTTTCAGTTAGGGTAAGAAAGGCCTTGTGGGCTTTTTCACGTGACTCTTACCAAACCACAAAACAAAAAACCCCCAACCAAAACAAATTATATAAGCAGCCGAAGTTAGACAGACAGGCAGTGGAAACGGTGAAATAAACCCATATCCATCATCTCTGCAAGACAGATATCCCTTCACTGACAAAGCCAAAGAGAAAACTGCAGTAATACTGCAGATCTGTAGCTGTTAGGAATTATTTGCCATTTTAGCTGACCAATGAAATATTTCAGGCGGGTTAGTGGTTGAGACTAGTAAATAATAGCAGTTTTCACTGTCTAATAAACCACACGTCTGATAGACCACAGCCACTACTCCACATGTTCGAAACGAAGGAAATGAGGTTTTGAGCAACAGTTACAAAAGTACCCTAAAAGTTTTTCACTTTGGTCTCCCAGAATCAGAAATAAGTAAGACTCTGCCTGAGTTATGAGCATAATTTGGCAGTGTTACATCCAAGCACAAGGATGATTTTTTTTCCTTAACCATCTCCTACTTGAAAAGTGAAAGAGCTGACAACAGTCACATTTGAGTCCTCCAATAAAGCCTTTGAGGAACCAGACACATCTAAAATTGCTGAGAGAGACTATGTGTAACAATTACTTAAAGAAGGATAGTATCAATGCCTCTTCTACCCTTGGTATGAACCAACACCAGTTTCATTCCAGAGAAGGTGAGAATGTAGTAGTAAATCAAACAGCCTCAGGAAGAAGAAAACTGGTTGCTAACGTAATCTGAAAGCAATTACATGGTCTGACCTAAAACTGCACAGACACACAGCYAGTCAACACCTAACACAGCTCTGCAGTAACAAAGGTTCATCAGGCAGTAACTCCTCCTGTCTTTTTTAAGGATRCAGGGCAAGGATTCTGTCTTCCTAAGACATCTACAATGATAAATTAGGCTTAGAAACAGTATTTATGAAAGCAGCCAAATTCACAGAACTGGACATCTGAAGCTTTTATTTAACTACAGCCCAAGAACATTCCCAAGCAATTCTCCATACCTCAAATTAGCTCTGACAAGACCACTCTTCTTTCACCAAAAGKGGCTGAGTTTCAGTGTCCATTCATTCAGAGACTGCCAACATGGGTAACTGTGGAGAATTTGTGATACTGCAGCCTCCTTGTAAGAATTAAACAGACCAACAAGACATCTGAGATAAGCTCCTAAAGAACTGCATCTGACAATATGTAGTGGAGCCAAATCAATGACCTCAAAAATTTTATGTGCCACTACCAATTCCAAATATTTTAAAAACAGAAAAATCTTTCTAGATTTAGTAACATTCTTTGCACTGGTGTGATGTTCAGAACAAAAAGAGAACAAATTCATTTGAAGAAAATAATTCAGTAACTGAGATGCTCATATATATAGCAACATGTCTGGTACAATGGTAAGTAACAGTCACAGTTTGAGCTTCCACACTTAGGTATAGCAAACTACAAACAGTGACAACTGTCAAAATGAATTGATTTTTACCTTTGCCTTAAAAAAAATTTGCCATGACATTATTTTCCTKTAGTGTTTGCTCCAATATGAACTCTTCCACATACATATTGACAAACTATCTCATCTGAGACCATGGCAAAGACAGTATATATTCCTTCCAGAATTAAGCAGAAAGAGAAACAAATATGACATTTAATGCTGTTGCAGTTAACAGTGTTAATGTTCTAACTCAGTCTGCAAAGTTAATTGTACAGAAATTTGAAAACCCAGTCACTTTGCCCTTTTTAACTGTTTCGATAACTGAATGGTTACTCAAACATCTCTGTGATCAGAGATGTGGTTTGACCTTCCTTAAGCCATTGTGAAAAATARACACTTAGGTCAACAGTGGTTTCCTCACAGTCACCTGTGGTTATGTAAAAGAAAATCTAACCTATACAAGGACTTTCCTTCTTTCCAGCTCTCTTTTCTCTAAAACCCCCACTTTTCTCTTCCAAGTTTGTTATCTGTATTTTGTGAGTTAATCCATCAGGAACAGATTAATTCTTCCCCACTCATCACTCCTTGGAAACAATTTTCAAAACCCCTCAGCCCCAAATAAACACCACTTTCTCTCCATACATCACAATAACAACTACAGAAGTAGCTTGGCATCTTGGTATTTAAATACCTCCCACCTCTAACCTTACAGAYACCCAACTACCAGACACTTCTGAGAGATCTTTGTCAGCCAAAAAAGAACAAGACTGTCAATAATTCACTGTAATACTCAGTCTATTTCATACATACACAAGAGTGGAAGTCTTGCAATCTTTGCAACATACTTTGCATCTTTCATCTCCACTAATGTAATTTCCTTATTGTTTTTTTCTAATTACACTCCTTGTACTGCATCATAATCAAACCTTCCTTGGTACACACCATAGATGGATGGAGTGATGCTATTTTTGGAAATCCGATTTTTTTCAGTCATGCAATAACTGAGTTTCACAGTTCCACTTTATCATCACTTGGCCCTACCTAATTAACTTCTTTGTAATTATTACTTACAATTAACTAACTACTTTAAATACTGCATTTAAATGGATAAAAATAATTTTAGTTGCATATGAAGGWCTTTTTTTAAATCTGAGCCTAACCAAGTCCTATGAATTTAGTTTGTTGAATCTTTCTCAAAATAACAATATCTCTATTTTTGATTTCAGTGACCTCCTTCTTCCTTAAAAACTGGGGCACTGAGGAAACCAGAATGAGATAGATTTATCTGTGGCTGGACTTCCTCCCACACTTGTAGGAACAGATCATCATAGCATTTCTGTTAGAACTACTCTGTTAACATTTTTTTCCTGCTGCCCATGATTTGGTTTTCCTAGAAGGAAAAGCTATAGGAACAATGGTTTTGGAAAACACATTATGTTTTCCAGTTCTCCTCAGGAATTTTGTTGAAATGTTGTTGAAAATTTTCTTGTGGAGAGCCTCAAATGAGAAAAGGTCAGGATGCCTCATGTCAATAAGAATGGTTAGTTACTTACACAGTTAGTGTTAGCTGTCGTTTCATTAAAAAAGAATCAAAGTGCTGTAATTAATTTACTAGAGATTGTTTTGCTGCTGATCAGAAAGAGTAAATATTTGGGAGGTCTGTGAATTCAAGAGGTTGGGTCTCTATGACCTAGATAAAGAAAGGTGTTTCAGAAAAAAGAAACAGAGAATGAGACTGGCACATTCTGGCTGGTATTGTGGCCTGGTACAATTTCACTGACAAGACATGCATTACAGCACCTCAACTGCACATTAAAACTTAGAACTTCCATCTCATACTTCAAATGCAAGCTTTTCACAGGTTTTGGATAACAAAAACTACATCTGAGAAAAAATGTTGCCTCTAAATTATCCCTATTCAGTCACCTTCGACTTTTGCAGGTAAAAAGCCCAGATGTACAAGGCCATGTGCCAAATCATCAGTGTTTGCCTCTGAACTATTAATATATATTCTTTAATTAATGTCAATAAAGGCAGACATTTAGGATTCAAAAATCCTGCGCTTTTACAATACCATACAAAACCAGAAGAACATGTTTATTTTTCTCTTGGACCACAATACAATTCCATCAAATCCATCCAGGACTTTTAATTGCTTAATGGATTAGAAATATGAAGAATAAATTCTTGCAGGCTAGCCAGCAACACTGCATGTTCCTTACCCTTAGATCAATGATTCTGTTGTCCAGTCTTGTGTCTTGGTTTACAGTAGCTCTTCCATCCTAAACAGTTGTGCAAAAATACATGTATTCACACATATCCAAAAAATAAACAAAACCAAAACTTCAACAAAATAAAATCAATGGAGAAAGACACCCTCTGACTAAAAGCCAAAGGTTACTTCTATGTTCAGCAGAACTTCTAGATCATTCTAGAAAGAACATACAGCAAACCAGCAGTATAGCAAAGTTTAAGGTGTAACTTCCTGTAGAGGTCACAGGCAGAACCCAACCATGAGGATGCAGCAGACACACACACAGGATTGGAAACCCTCTGGTTTTGACCTTCTACTGCAGTTCATCAGACATCAAAGCTACAGAAATGTCAAACACAGTTCTGGATAGCACAAAGGAAGTAAAATGCAAGCCTAACAAACCCCCAGAAWCACCGCATTAAGGAAGTTGCTTGGYTTTYGTGCTTTTGTTCACTACAAAGACAATAAAAGGCATTTGAGGATGCAAAGTTTTCACCTCCTCTCCTTCCACCTCTGGTCGAACAGCATCATCCAGCTGTAAGGGCAGTCGGGGTTCAGCTGAGCTGATCACATAGATCTGAAATYGAGAGAGAACAGAAATAGCACAAGGCTCTGCTCAAAAGGAGGTGTGATTTACAAAAGGGTATTTCTAGCATAGACTTGAAACAGTGTTTGCATAGGCTGCTCAGTTTAAGGCTGTGATTTTATTCCAGTAATTGACATACATGGTGCATTCTCATGACAATACTGAAATGCTTAGCTCTTGCTTTCCTCTTGAAAGATTTAAAGTATCTTTTTGTTTTTTTCTGGAAAGCAGCAAATTGAGCAGGTCCATACAGCCTRAGGGACAAGCCTTTTGGAACGTACACCAGCTCTGAATCTACCAGAMTTCACTGAGTTTTAGGTTCTGAATCCAGCAAGATCATCCTTTTCTCTCCTTGTTAACGTATTATTTACTTATCACCTGAATATAGCTGAAAGAGCTATTTCAGATTCAAAATTTTACGAGATACCTAAAATTCAATCAGCAAAAACCACCTTGCTGTGCCTTATGGTCTAGTATTGCTCCTACAGGAGCAGTGAATTTGATGTTCTTTCAGAAAAATCAAGCATAGGATAATCTGCACACATATTAGAACATGTTTCTTCAAAATCTGCAGATTTTCCCCAATGCTGTTAGCTAAAATTTATCTCACTGCTATAATAACCATTGTGCTCTACTACTGAGGCAACAGGGTTTCAGCTGTATTGTAGGCATACAGATTAGTTAAAAACCTTTAGAAAAAAAAAGGATATTACATAAAGGTTTAAATATGCTTTCTATTTAAACAAATTATAAAGTTACACTTCCTCCACCCCTATAGCACAAGCTCCAGGAACTTTAGATTACAAAAGCTTCCATACTGTTAAGCCAGTGAGAGTTTATTTCTGTCAGAATTATGTATTCCATTCCATTGTACTGAGGGGAAGATTGTAATTCTGATAAAGAAGAAACTTCTGACTTGCACTTAAAAAGAAGCAGACTTTTTTATTCCAGTATCTGCTGCAGTTAAGAATCAAAAACTAGAATTACAAGCTTTCCTAGCCAAATTGTTCTGGTGAGATACTTTATTTTACTTGACTGTAATTCAAATGGCAGATAAAAATAGAAAAATATAAACTCCAAACATCTTAAACCCAGAAATGTTTAATTTTTACATCTGATACACTGAAATTTGTAGTTTATTTGTCTGGCATGGGACTCCTTACTGACAAAGTTTATATATGTAGACAGACAGTCTGAACAGATGATCTATCAAACAATTAACCAGTGCTCCATTTGCTCAAAAATTTACCCTTTGAACGTGAAGCTCAACGTCTTGCTGCGTACAACTTCCAATTTTCTGATATGCCTTTCTCACAACACCTTGTATGTCCACAATGCTCTCTTTGGTGATGCTGGCAATAAAGAGAGGACAGAAKGCTCAGTAAGTTCCATTGCACAGTGCAGCACCAGGATATTCATGCAYTGKATGGAGTGCTGAACAACACAACAGAGCTAAGGATTTCAAGTTATTTTTATATATAAAAACGGAGTAATAAGGACTTGGCTGAAATATCCCCAGACACCATAAATTCAAACTGCGATGGAAGACTTGTGAGGGAAAGAATTATGATTAAGCTCAGTGCTTGTCCATTCTGTGTGTGTGTGTGTGTTTATACATAAACTGACAAGTGGCAGAGCTCTTTTCTAGGCCACAGACACTCTAACATATGTCAGCTGATGCAATTATCTGCAAGATGTGTCTTCACCAGCAGAACAACAAATTGGAGGGAAGTCCTAGAAMTGAAGGGGAAAATCAAAAGTGATTCAGTTTGTTTAAACTACATGACTTGTTACTGAAAGACGCAAGATGCTCCTAAGTAATTTCTCTGTGACAGGGGACATCCTAATTGCTCTGCACTAACAGTCACTAATAGTACATTAAAATACCACACACCATCCTGAAAGTCTTCCAAAGATATGATATAAAGTATGTGTGCTATAAGCAAACAACAACAAATCCTCAAAAGACAGAGATGAGAAAAGAACTTGTATGAGTGTTTTTTATGTACACATTTGAGGTACTGGACTTTAAACCAGCACTTTTCTACACATAATCTCATCCTCACTGTCTCTGTTAGCTGACTTTTAAGAGGCCAAATATCTAAAAATATTCCTTTTTTTTTCAGGAAAACTAATGTTACAATTCATCTTTCACTTCTGAGGCCTTCTTGAGAAAGCTGAAAAGCACTTTATATACATCACTTGACCACCTAAGCCCTTACGACAGCAGGAAAGTATCAGGCCCACAATTTAATTGCAAATAATAAGAAGTGAATGAGGATGTCATCAGACAAGCTGGCCACTGCTGAAACCAACAAAGCAAAGAGCCAACACTTTTTTTACTTGGAGTAAAATCTTGAAAAATCTGACGATATTAAAGTAACAGTGGAAAACTCAACCATCAAAATTCTCAAAACCTAATGGTGGCACTATAAGTAAATTCTAATTAACTAAAAAAAAGCCAATTTGAGTATTTTGCATGAATACACTATTTTTTTGATGGCAATACTTCCAGGTGATAGAACTTATTAGCTGTGCTAAAGTTAATACAGACCAGGGTGCTTCATATGCTTGACTTGCTTAACCATTAGGTAATTCCATATACTGCATTAAATTTGTGAACAGTGTATTCTTCTGGTACATTTACACTTTAAAAAAGCTACAGTCGCTC
Organism: Malurus melanocephalus; assembly: GCF_030028575.1. NCBI lineage: Eukaryota > Metazoa > Chordata > Aves > Passeriformes > Maluridae > Malurus > Malurus melanocephalus. The sequence continues at coordinate 2,112,314 of NW_026623299.1, forward strand.
AAATCATGACTAAATTTGTACAAAGCAGAGGYTGAGAGCAGGCTTTAAAAGAGAATCCATTTAGTTATGGGTGAGCCTTGATCTCCACTATTTTAGCATAGGCAACWAATTTGAGAAAGGATAATTGAAATGACACCAAGTGCTTCCCAATAAATTCTCTTACAAATTATTCTGTTTAAAACTCCTTAAAAATACTGTAGAACCAAAACAGAACTTTGAATGCAAGAGAATATGATCATATATGAGACTATATGATGCTAAACCAGCATTATGTGTAACCATAAATTCCCTTTGCTTTTCAAATGCATTCATGTTAAAAGAATTAGTTTTGCTTTTATATGAACATTTTTTCCCTAAACAGTTCTCCTCTATCTGTTTTTCCCGCTTCCTTTTCCATGTCAACATTTTGGCAAATGTGCAGAAAACACCACTAATGACATRGATAGCAATGTCTTCACTGAAAATACCAGTTTCTAATCTGCTGAATAAAAACCCTCTCATTAATAATAGCAAATAATGTTTTTAACTTATGGAAAGAAATTCTTTGTGCTGTGAAAAAGAAAATAATAGTTAAATATAAACGTGTTGTATGATAGTCAGATTAGTGATCCCATGGATGAGAACTGTTTGTGAAGTCTGTACAGAGCTCTGATCAGAACATGCAAGGAATTCAAGAGATGTAAAATGATATCATGTTAAAAATACAGGAAGAAACTGACTTTTACATCACTCTAACTGCAATACTGCTCTGCAAACTTGCACAAYGACTTTAAAACTTTGCATGTATGATAAAATTAATTTCTCTATCTCTATACTGGAGTTGCAATTAAAACATGTTTCTTGATCTGGAACATATTCAAAACCATAATGTTCCTTAGTCATTAGATTTGCCATAATTTTAAGATGTAYTTCAACTGAGTTCCTAACTGTGTAGGTCCCCATAACCAAATACACAAGTAATTGCCTGGGCACACAAAAGCACCGGGAAGRCTCCTACTGCAWGWGACCATCTTTGTATTTGTAAACATYCATCATCTCCTCTGAACTTCCATTTGATAATTTGAAAATGTGCTTTTGCTCATCCAAACTCCGTATTTCATCTGGTATGGAAATAAAAACTTGTGTTTTGAGTTATGTTTGAACCATGACCAGCAAGAGCTAGAGCTGGAAGTGTCTGAAGTCCCTAACACTGCAGGTAAACTACAGAAACCTGAAATGTGTTGCTTTGATCACAACAGGTAATTCCAAGGATGTKACTGAAATGGCATTTTCAGTTCAAGTTACAACAAGAAACAAGATGTTTTAATGAAATGCCAGTAACCACAGCAAAGCATTTTCCACAGCAGCAGGAATAAATCATCTAGGTGATTTTTGATAAAATTCCCCTGGGTAACAAAAAACCCCCAAACACCAAAAAAAGTGAACATGCAGAGCAGAAAAACATGCCAAAATACCACAATTTCCATTAAGGACAACAACATTTCTACCTCGAATTAATATTACCAGGGACTAGAAACTAAATTAGCACACATGAGGCATTAAGACAGATGACATTTTCACATTGTTTAATTCAAAAAGAAACTATTTTAGTATGTAAATTCATGTCTGACAACAAAGAATTTGCTCTATGGCAAACTACTTTATAAGTAACGTTTAAAAAACCAAGATTATAATTACTAAAGTGTCCACTAGATGCCTTATGTCCCTCTTAATTAGCTGTAGGTCTRTTAGCCAAGACTTTCTCTTTTAACCACAGGATTGCATTCTTGCAGCCTTTATGACAACATCTTTGATCAACAGTTTCGTGTTGCAAGCTAAGCCCTATGCTGACCTTCCAAATTGAATCACAATCTACATTTTATTGGTCAAAAGTCTGAAGAATTGGAACAAACTTGCTAATTTATAGACTTCAAATACAAAATGTTTTACTTCTTTTACAGCCTCTATACTTATTCTGGCATTTTCTTATTCTTTTTCTTCAACATCTTTCTGTAAGCAGACTGCACAAATTATAGCAATACATTATTAAATTAAAAATACTAAATAATTGTCATAATACATAATAATCAATTATCATTTATCTGAACATCAGTGAAAGTGAAGGCAATGGTTTACTTTCAAAAAATGAGTATACTTTGTTAGTTAAGAGTATAAACATTTTGTACATAGTAAGGGCAACTGATTCCTCTCTGCACAACTATTGCAAGTATCCACAAAACCCCCGAARGGAAATTGTGTACAAGAAGGCCAGGTAAAGACCTATTCTTATTCCCTTCATTCTAAAAATATAATGATCAGTTTCCTATTAAAACATTCTAAAACTTAGTTAAACCCAGGTATCTTCTGGGGAAAAAAGATGCCAACCTGCTTTTAAAGATTGTAAGTAACAAAATCCACAATGCATTTGTAATAATTTTCACTGAAAAAAAAATACACTTTATTTCCCTTCTAAATTCCCCTCACTTCATCTTCTGGTCATTGCATCCTGTCATACCTTTGTATCTGCAATGTAAAGAACCCCCCCACAAAATCTTTTTGCAGAGGCACCATAAGACTGGGATTTAAATTACTCACTMATTTCTCTAGCATAGAACACAGTTTTTCTTAGAATCATAGAGGGCAGATTTGCCTGACCATGTATCATTTAATCTTGCAACTTCCCCATCAACCTTTTCCAATGTGACACATATTCAGACACAAAGTCAACAAAAGTGGACAAAATATTCCAGAAATGCTTAATAATAGGCACATATTACATTAAGGGCATTTTATTCCTCTTTTCCAAAATTCAAGGGATTCCTAGCATAATAAGTAAGAGAACTGCATGGGCTTCTGTCAAGTCAGTTATCTATCACCATCTCACATTTCTCTCTCTACTTTTCTACTTATTAATCCTTAACACACAAAAAAACTGACCACAAAGGTACAACTTCACACTGAAGAGCATTGATGAGATGATTCAAAATGAACCCTGGATACTATACACTGTCCCTGTTTACCAGCCCAATTTCTGTGTCACCAGCAAACTTAGCTGCAATTTGACACTTWCTTATAGTCCTCTGATATAAAAATTAAACARAAATGGATAAAGAAAATACTCTGCAATATCCAACAGTCTTCYTGGTATACCAATTTATCTTGCTAAAGAACTTACATACATCTTTCCAGATTGTGAATTATTTTCATAGAGGTTACCTCTTTTTTCTCCCTCCATTTTTAATCTCTTTGYTGCATTTTTACTCTCTAGCCTACTACAAAGAACCATCAAGTTACTTCCTGTGCAAGGGCRAATTTTTGAGCAGCTAAATTAGAATCTGTTACCGACCTCTCCCAGTTAACTGTTCCATCATTTCATGTGACTCTGGCAGTTGGGTGGCGGGAAAGGCCCAATGCTGAGATAGAAAAAGAGAAAGAAAACCAAAACCAGCCACACCCAATGCTAGAYAGAAAAAAAGGCAGGTTGATAAACTACTAAATGCACCAGATGGAACCTCTGCTGTCTGAAAATGTCAACTCTTTATCTTATACAGCATCCCTTGCAGGACCAGGCTGAATTGTTTTGTTTTTTTTTTCTGATAAAAGACATATGAACAATTCCACAGCTGCCAATCCAGTTTCTCAAATGGCTCTGTGCTATTTTTGTTTGTTTTGCAAGTCCAACTAGAAACTTTCCATGGTAAACTCACAGAAATTTCTTTGTAAGCCTCAATTAACCACTATAAAGTATCTCACTAAAAAGAACTCACACTGTTATGATAATAGAGGTAATTACTATATGAATGTCACTGACCACAGAACATTATGAAAGTTCTTGGTTTCTATGTGCCAATATTCAAAAGAGGAACTAGTTTGTTTATCATTTATGAAAATTTGTACAAAAAAGCTCATTATTTAATCAACTCTCATCAAAAATAAAGATCCAGAACTTCACAAACTATTTTWCAGAAAGTTATGGACACAGTATGAAAATAAGAGAAATCTGCATGTGGAAAATATGGTTTACATACTATCAGTGAAAACACTTAAACATTTAATTTAAGTTAAATGTTTTCTTCAATAAATGTGTATTTCCTCATTTAACGTGTAGGAAATGAGATGAAAAAAAAGACACTGAGAAAGGAAGGGAAACAGGATAGTTATTTTTAGACATCTAAGCCCAGCCTCATCTGCTAGAAATAATGGGATAATTCCAGAGCAGGTGAAAACTGGCAGGGAAGTGACTGAGGACAGGCACGTACTGGGACTCTGCTTCAGGTGCTGCTGACACAGTGACCCCATGTGCACTCACGAGTCAGGGAACAGCAGCAGCCTCTGAAGCACAAGAGGCAGCTGCAAWGGCAACATCAGACAGAATTGTGGGAGATGAAATGCTGGAAAAAGTGAGAGCATRGCAGGATATTAATAAAATAGGTTTGTTGGTGGGAAGGAATCCTGAGATGACTGTACTACTGGTGTTAAAAACACYAAAAGCAAACTCCAAAAAGAAAATCCATAACACTGTAAAATACAAAATTACACCATTCAAAGAACAGGATGATGAGCATGTAAGTGTTTCAGAAGCACAAATAATGAGGAAAACATGAATGCTATAAAATAAGGGAGGCTGAATACCACGATTCAGCAGCAATAATATCCCAGAAAAGGAGCAGAATGAAAAGCCAAAGCACAATAGAAACATCATCAGTCTGGCTACTCTGAGGAATTCAAGCCTGTCTCATCAAGAAAAGTGGGGTGATGACAGGGAGTTGGGAAGAATCTAAGGATGAGATTCTGCCTGATTTAACAGCTCACTGCTGCCAGAAGAGAAAGGAGCTTTACCCTCTTACTCTTTCCAGGTAGCCTCTTCCACTGTTTACCATTCCTTGTTAGCATTGGACCTCCATGAYCTACTTTAAATCACTAATCTGGCGGAAAACTAATTGAGTAAAAAACGATTAGCGAATCACAAAAAAACATCACAGAAGATTTATAAGTGGCAGTCAGCATATGGAAAAAAAAGAGTGAAGACCAGCTTCCCTCTCATGAGCTCCTAACCACTAAGATCTCCCAATCATGAAATATAAAAAATTCAGCTGTGGAGGAAAGCAAGAAGACTGAAAAAGAGAGATATTGGAGAGAACTGGAGAATAGAAGAGTGTACATCACAACTCTAAGAGTTGTTGCACTGTTCTGTAGCACAAGTTTCTCGAGRGAGTACAGGCAGACTGTTGGGAGTTTAGAGGCAGATGAATTAGGGAACAAGTACATTATACACTKAATTCTTTTCAAAGATTCCAAGCACTGGAGAGAACAAATCATTTCATGAAGAAACAGAACACTTCACTTTGGCTCATAAACACCTGTAAACAGCATGTTTCACACTGGCACTGCCAGCACTGAGCACCGCCAAACAACAAACACTGCTGGTTCTGTTTTCCCGTTGCCTTGAACCCCATCAGCAGAAGYATTATCCCAACCTTCTTAACTTGGCTTCTGGAAGTCTCTACTATAATGAATCCTTCCCCTCCCTGACATATTGAAGGTTGAAGGCTGGAGCACTTTTGCAGCTAATTAGTGGGGGCTCCCTTCCCAGGCATGAGAGTAGTGCCAAGAACTGCACAGAAAGGACTCAAGTGCCACATGTTAAACATATTCTGCACCCAATAAACTGCACAGAATTGATCCACATTTCTATTTGTGAACAAGTAGATACACATGATTAAAAGCTCTACTATAAAGCACATTTGTCACACAAGCATATTTATTATAGGACAGCCTGAAAGCACAATCTTGAGGCAAGTAGAAGGGAAAGGTAATTTTTTATCTTTAGGAACAAAAGAAATCAAATAACTGAATTATTAAAATTGCTGCAACAAACACTCTTTCAATTGGAAAGTCTAACTATTATCCCTGCCAAATTTTTTAACATTAAATTTATATCCCTCATTAAACATTGTARTGGCAAAAATAAGGTGTAGATGAGACTAACCCAGTGCACAGAAGCTACTTTTAATTTCTTCAACTCAGTAAGCCCCTTGCAGTATGGGAGYTCTTCACATCAGTTCTAAGCAAAAAATGTATTATTACACTGCATGTCTGGTAGAAGAAAAACCCTGAACATGTGCAGACACACAGCAGCATCACACACCAAATGAAGTGTCCCACTAAGCTCAGCTTGCCAGACTTTTTGTTAGCCAGCTTGGAAGAAAATGTAGGTTGTCTATGGCAAGAGAATGCTGCTTCAGCAGTTCAGAATGAATTTCAAGCCTGTTCTCTATTTTATCTTTTGTCAGTATAATGTATTCAACGCAATAGAGAGCTGACAATTTAAATAACTACATTTTAAAACAAACGAAGCATTGATGTTAATGTGTGAAAATGGTCCCAACCCCTGGGAGTCCTGGTTCCCACCATTGTTTACTCTGACAACAGGATATAATTGCTTACTTACTTGGCAGCAAACTTTACCATCTGCTTGCTTGCATGCTGTCCCACAGCCACAAGAGCCTGGATATTAAACTGCTGCTGACGCAGGACTAAGAAACACTGCTTCCCTGAATACAAAGAGAAACAACGCAGGTGTATTAAGGACAAGTTACTCGAGGTCTTTGTGAATGAGAAAAAATTCTTTACTACTTAAATATAAACAGAACTTTTAATAGAGTGTGTCTCACTCATTCATCGCTGCCCTCCCTCCAAAAAGCTGCTTCAAACTCCTCACCTGTACATGTACACACACACACAAACACACACACATTGAGACAAATCAAATAATTGTGCCTTAATCYATAAACATGTGAATGCACATTTTCTAAAAATAACAATAGGCCTTCTGAGATAAACAATAGTAAGACAAAAGAAAAGCAACAAATCACAACTTTTAAAGTAACTTTTTCTCCAACTGCAAGAAATATATCATACTTTTCCTTGTTTCTCTGCTCACAACCAYTTCAAGCCTAAATTATTTTTAAAGAAGCTTTTTCTCATCTTCTCAAATCAAAGCTGTAGCTTCGTTTTACAAAGCTGCTCTGAGAGAAATAGGCTTGATTTTGCACCACAAGGACTAAACCAACAATGTTCATTCTATAATACACCACACATTCAGAATGAAGGGGAACAAAAGGAGTATTGATTCTAATGAATGACAAGAACCTGAAAGACCCAATTAAAAATTCCTGTAAGAGCAATTTATTCATGAACAGCTTAGGGAAAAAGAAGTTAATAGAATTAATAATAATGTACAAAGAACATAGTGCATTTTGTTGACTTTTAAAATGGATATTTCCATGTCAACAAAGCTCTTTCCAATCTGTTTAGCTGACAGTTAGAAGCATTTCCTAATTTTTCTCACATCTCTAATGATCATTCATTCCTTAACTTAATTTTAAGGAAATATGGTGGTTTTAAATGCTTCTTTCTAGAGAGAGAAATTAACCACAAACAYTTCACTGTTGTACCAGTATCTGATAAATGCATCACTTTAACTCCAAGTTCTGACTCAGAACATTGTAACATTTCCATTGAAACAGTGAGAATAGGAAGKAGCCAGAAGTTTTGTGACAGACAGCTACTTCCCTGTTGTTGACTTTAACTCAATAAACCAACATATACCTAACTTGAAAACTGACACTGAAAAGCCAGTTATAGTTTTCATCTGTAATTATGCAGTTACCATTCCTGACACATAGCTACAGACAATTTAAGCAGTATCAGAAGCTAAATGAAGCACTCTTGACACACAATTTCATGGAAACAAAAGCAAACACGCAAAACTAACACAAAATATTAAATATTAATTATCATTATTGAAAATAACTGATCTTTTCCTACAACAAACAAAAAAAAGTAAAAAAATTAATTACATATTTTCAGAAAACAGAGTACAACTATTTCTGTATTCCAGAGGCTGCAATATCCAATATGGTACAGATGCACGTATTTYTTGCAGGCAAACATTCAACAATGGATTTAAATTAGAAAAATACAGGCTGTGTTTCAGATCCAGCAAGCCAACAAACAAAGCACAATTTTTCCATAGGATATGWTATGCTAATTTAGATAAGGGAGCCATAGCTCACATCTCTGACATCTCAATATTTCCATATCAATTGTGGTTGGATAYAGTATTTCCTAGGAGATAATATTTGTCTCCATTATTTCAGTCACAAACAATTTCACAATATTATCTAAGTTTCAGCAATGATGTACTAGGTGTTCAAATAMAAAATGCACAGCTGAACACAGCTATGATGTCACTCAACTATCAGATAATGAAATAATGGAGGGATCTGCTATCATGGAATAGTTTGGGTTGGAGGAGACCTTTAAAGGCCATCCAGTCCAGCCCCCCTGCAATGAGCAGGGACATCTTCACCAAGACCAGCTTGCTCAGATCCTCATCCAAAAGTCTGGCGGTTGTACTCAATCCCAAATGATGGAAGTCTGATCAATATCTGCATTATAAAAGGACTCAAATGTGTTTGCCATGAGTAACAGTAGCTGTTTTCATGAAAGAAGAGGATGTTTTGCAGAACACAACCACTTCTAATCACACAGAAGATAAGTGATCAAAAAGACCTCACTCACAGGACTGATTAAAATATCAGTCACAAAGATTAAAAGAGGGAAGAGAACTTTTCCTGAGAGARCTGAGGACATTCAAAATAAAGTATCAAAAAGACCAGCCATAATCAAATCTAGCTCATGTTTAGAAGCCTTTCCAAATCAAAAGATGGGAAAAAGGAAGCATCTGAGTGAGAAAAAAATTTGGATTATGGGATCTCCTCCAGTAAACTACTTTAAGTTTCTACCAATACCATGTCCCACAAGAATGTCTAAAAGGATGAAAAGTTTCAAAAGAAATCTGGTTAAAAACAATTGACACAKTATAATGCATAGAAGGTTTAGGCASTGAACGAATAAGARAAGACACCAAATGCAGAATTCYATCAAAAGTAAGCACATAGACCAACCAGTAACCCAGTGTCTGACTTGGAAAAAAGTACCAAACCACACCTTATGAAATAAAAGGATGTAWGGAAGTAACGTGCATTAAGAGTAAAAAAATTTGGTCCTATTAATTAACACAATGATGGTTACATATATTTGCCAGCAAACAGAAGACTTTACATAGTTTATTATAAAATTTGGCTCATTATTTAAATTGCTCTTGGTGGAATTTTTATTTTCAGATGTTTCATAGACCTTTGCATTCATAACCCAAAATCTAGTTCAGGTCTAACATACTGCACAAATCCCAGCTKCCTGACCAAACCTACACCAATTTCCCAAGGTCTTTTCAATGATAAATGTGATCAGTAGATTAGGCTGGCTTTCAAATAAGGCCAGAAATAACATTTATTCAATCTACGACACAAACCACAGGGCCCTGTGCACTTTAATTCAGTACAACCCACAGAAGTTCTCAACACCCCATTCTTTACATATCCTTCAGTTAATTTCCATTATACCCCATGAGTGACTTGCTRTATGAGACAGCTGGAATCTGCAGTTGTTCCCATTAATTTTTTTGGTTTATTGGTCAGAACCAGTCAGGGTTAAATAAAGGCTACGTTGCTTATTTAGGAGTCAAACTCAAGTTTCCGAGAAAAACTAAAGCTTATTTTTGTGAAAGATTTTCCTGTTTCCTGCAAGGCTTTCCTTTCCACATTGGTAGGAATAGTGCCATGTTGTGTGTGGGAAAGGCTAATATTACTCTTTACTCTTAAACATTTGCTTTTCTTGTAAGGTTCTTCCCCCAAAGCTTAAGTAAACAAGCATATGGCATTCCCTAGCAGCACTCCCTGAATGTCAGAATTGTTCTCYGTTGTCACACCAAGAGGGAACAAGAGACACCATCAATAAATTCAGCACATTCATGCTCATGATCAACTCCTTGCTTTCATTTTTCAGGTTAAAGGGTTTTGAAAATAAGTAGTATTATTTCAACAAAAACAAAATAGTCTTCACTAAGGTCAAAGGTGAAGGATGACAACAGCTTCTTTTAAAYTAATACTGCCGTGTTACAGAGATGTTACTGTGTTTGAAGTAAATGCATAAATCATGCAATATACCATATACCAACATAATACAGAGACARCAATCAACAACCATCGAACTTTACACTGCTTTCAAAGTCTGCATAGACACCTGCCTCTAATATCCTGAATTCTGTTAGCAGCCTGAACTCTTCCTACAATTGCAAAAAAAAAGTTGAAAGGATACTCTTATTTGTATACTGATAGTAACAATGGTAACATTTAAATCAGATGGACTGTCTCCTGTCTGAACAACTTCATGYTGCAATGACCAAGGGTTTCACAGCTTTTGGAGTTGACAATTTCTTTAAATAATTGAGAGATTTCCATTCCTATTACAAAACTACTGATGAAATCACAGARGACTGCTTAAGTTTAAAGATTCTAATACCAATTAAAATGTGCACCATACGTACACATTTATATGCARCTCCTTATTTTAACTGACTGCAGCACAGACACTACTCATTAAGAGGGATATTTAAAAAAAATACTCAAAAAGAGAAATGAATCTGGTATCTTTGATGATATTGTGTACTGGATTCTTGCTCCTAATTTGCATCATTCCCAATTTTAAGACTACTGTTAAGTTGCGTTTGCGAAAATAATTTCTTTATGCTCTTTTTTTTTCAGTTCTTGGAAAGACAAGTTATTTATATCTACAGGGTTGCCAAACATAACTGAAACCAGTACAACAGTTGTCAGCATCTGATGTCAACTGCAAAGGCCAAAGCCTATTGAAGTTTGCATATGGCAACCTGTTCTCCAGTCCTCTGGAGACTTCTGATTCCAATGAAGAAATATGGCTGTCAGACAGCCAAGTGTGACAGCCCACACTGCTGACAACCCAGGAAAGGATTCTCCCTTTGTCTAGCTAAAGAAAGATGATGCCTCTTATTTAAAGTTCAAATTGATATGATTAGATRCTGGTAATCAAAAATAAGAATTCTGAAATTTTAACACAGATTTTTGTTTCCTGTCAAAGAATAGGTGTGGTGAAAATACTCATATGAAGCAGAGTAAGTGTGACCTGTCTGACAACTGATACATTCATAATACAAGTAAGTTTTACTGTAGAAGCTTAGAACTGATTTGTCTCATAACTATTAACACTCAAAGGAGAATGATTACATTTTTAAATCATTATTATTTATGATTATTCCTATATTATTTAGCAGTACAGTARAACACAAATTCACTTTTACTACAATGTAATAGTATTACCCGATTTCCACATAGCTAAATACAAAAATCTTCTTTTTCCTCTTGGGMAAAAGAGAGGTAGAAAATGAGAAAATAACCAGTCAAAGTAACACTGAGGCAACCCTGAGTAACCAAGTGACAAAGTTTTCTTGAATTCAAGACATAGGACAYAGCACATGAAACCAAAATAAACATTCAGGATATGAAACTAAAAACCCTGGAAACCTCTCACCTTTAGCTCTGCTGGTGTGAATTCTGCCACGAACCCAAACCTCTTCATCAGCCTTCTCTAATGTCAAGTCTTTGATGCGAACCAAAACTCTATCTGAATTACAGAAAAATACACCTTTTAAAACAAGTTTGGTTTTTTTTTTAAGCAAAACATTTTTCACTTTAAGCTACAAATATATGACCATTGCTATTAATAAAATTGGCAACAAATTCAAAACATTATTTCTTATATCTACAGCATAACGGACATATGGAAAACACACCAGATCCCATTTCCTATCTTAGTGACTTGTACTTGATCAAGTAGCTTTAAACTGGTTCAAGCTTATTTTTGGCTTATATAGCAGGGTCAAATTGCACTTTATCAATTGCARGACTCACTGTAGTTCACAGATGGCAGAGCCCAGCATGACTGCACTGGTTTTGATAGCACTTCAGTGTACTACCTGCACTTATTAGTCTGAATTGCTGTTACCTAAGGGATGTCTGCCCTGCTGCACCCATGCAGAGTGGAAGCTGCCATGTTGAACTCAGCAAAACAGAGGCTCAGAGGTGACACGACCATTCTCTGTATCTMCCCTACGTAAGTAGGATGAATAGAACTGTAAAATAACTATTATTTAAAATGAAGAACAGAAAGAAACCACATATAAATGTGCATTTTAATTTTTCTTTTGATTAAAACAACARCATTTTGTAGCAAAAGGAGTATTACTGTGTAAAATAGATAATATTTATTTAATGAGAATCTGTTTGACAACCTGATCAAGCACTACTATCACTATTCAGTGCCAGAATCGAWCAGAAARAACAMTTCAAATCCAAAGTAGCTATGAAACCAAGTAACAACAGGAATGCATGGCTTGGAAAAGACAGATTTTGGACAGTAAAGAAAAAAATCAAGGATAATATTTTTAAAAAAATCAGGACTTTAAAATTTGTATACAACCATTATGAACTGCCTGTATGCTGGGTGGATGCCACTATTCCTTGTATGATTCTGTTGTATTCTTTCCTCACAGACTTCTCCCTCATTTCCAAATAACTCTTCCACTGTACACTTTTCTTGCCAGAACTTTTCTGAAGTTTTGGAAAAAAAAAACCTTTTGCCCACCCCAGGTTACCATCTGCTGTTCTGGACGCCTTCCTTCTGTCTCTGAATACCAGTCACATCTTGCCCTGCAAGCCTATTATTCTGCATTGGRGATTTTAGGAAATTGAAAACTTTTATTAGCTTATGCTCAGGGCAGTGCAGTTCCTTCTTCATAGACATACATCAAATCCAGAACAGAATGGAAGTGCACAGAAAAATGTGATAGGGAATTGACTCAAATATATTCATAAAGTGTGTGTGTGCGCGCATGCATGTGCAGGGGAAGGGAGAAAGTGAAATGAAGATGTTATCATTTGCTAGCAACTTCTGGTATTCAAACTTGTAACAGTGTAGTACTATAGGAAACAAGGAACCATCACAACCCACAATCCTTAGAATTTCTAATTCAAACTGTTAAAATTATCCATTAAACTTGAAACTGTATTGTTACAAACTTAAAACATTTTCTAGGCATAAGAATAAAGACAGAATGARGTGTCATTTTTCATGGGTCCTTCGTGTTTCAGGAACCATCTATATTAAATAACTATTTTTAAAAGTCTTTTGGATACCTAAAGGTTCATGTTTCACTAACAGTAAACAAGATACATTTAACACAAAAATTATTATATGGTATAAATTATTTAAAACTATTTCACTTTTCATAAAAAGGGTTATAAACACTATCCACAAGGAGACATCATAAAGCCCTTTCTTTGAACAGCAGATTACAGGATCACAGCACGTCTGAGGTTGGGAGAAGCCTGTGGAGGTCATACCACCCAATCCCATGCACAAGCAGAGTGACACAGAGCCAGMTRTCCAAGATCATGTTCTGATGGTTTWTTAATATTTCCAAGAAGGGAAACTCTTCCTAGGCAACCAGTACCAATCCTTGCTCACCCTCACAGTAAAAAAAGTTTCCTGTTGTTCAGAGAGAGCCTCCTGTGTTCCTAGTTGTGCCCATTGCCTCTGCTCTTGTCAATGTGCTCCAGTGAAATGAGCTGGAKGTAGCAACTTTGCCACATTGTTTCCCTCTTCCACACTTCCCAAATCTCCTCTTCCTTCCCGCTTATTTCTAAAATGCCAGTATGATGATGCCCTATTTGTTGGTGTAAGCAATCATTTGTCCTTGTCACTCTTCCTCTTSTCCAACCAACACACTGTATCTTTCCTCTGCACCCTTGCATAGCATTTCACCTGAATTCCTTTCAGTTCATTTTTACCTCTTCCTGGCAAAAAAGAAGCTTCTTGCTTTCACATTTAAGGTCCTTCCGATACTCTTCAGACTATTGCCTCCTTGTTCTTTCACAAATGCCAAGCTGTATCTACATTTTCTCCCTCTTGCCAGTAAACACTTCTAGACAATTAAGGTACTCACAGAGACTTCAGAGTACACACAGAGACTTCAGAAACAAAATTAGTAACTTCAGGTAGATGGGAACACTCCTATTTGTGCTTCCCCAATATTCCCTGTCCCAAGCAGCAGCTGCTCCAACACATCCAAGGCAAGCAGAACACTCTGGGGAGCTACTGGTAACAAATTAGGATCTCACCCTCCTATGAATCCTTTGGCAAGAGCTCTCCTTGGCAGGACCTACTGAATCTTTATCTGTAAATAAAAGTGCGTTAGTCTCAAGGAAGAGACTAGGCTAATCTTCCACTTTTTTATTATAGGCATTTCGTTTTCTTGTTACCTAATTCTGGTGTTTAGGATAACCACTTTCTAAAGCTACAGAAGAGCAGAAGTGTTGTACACTGTATTTTAAGCCCAATGGAAAACCTACTCAACATTGTCCATACACTCTTCTTTTTTAAACAAGGTYCAAAAGTYAAGGAGACAACACAAGCAAATACAGTACTCAGCATTTTTTCATGTAATTTCCTGTAACTTTCACCATTTTCCTTCTCAATGTATTTTTTTCCTCCACAGTACCTTAGAGTGCTTCTTTTGAATATGAGGCAGTGGGCATTTCTCCCTGAAAGCAGAACTTGATCCACCATCTCAATCTGGCACCTTGGGTCCCCCCCACAGTTGTTTGCTATGGGGTTCCGAATCTGGGAGAGGAAACACAGCAGCTGGGCTGCTTCCAAYGTGATTTCAACTCCAGTTCCCTTTCTCTGGCAGATAGAATATATTTTATTCAACAATGACTGCTGATAGAGTCTCTACTGATTTTCTTGTCCCATTCAATTCTGGACATAATGCTCCCCCTTCAGCTGATGTCAACCTATGATTGCTTTTGTGACTGCTCCTCTTCCCTGCATTCTGCATTTCCCTTCCTAAAGGGGGATCAACCAAAACAACCATTCAAAGGAAAAAAAAAATCATCCAATCACAGACAATGTTCCTTTTTACATTTCACTATGAAGAAGTAAGAAGTCAGTCTGTTACTTTCTCTCATTCCCATTTTACCCACTGAATTTAATATAAAGATTAATATTTCTTGGGATATTGGCCTGGGAGATTGTTCTCTAGCTGCTACGATTTCTGAATCCCAATTCACCAACACAAAATTAGGATTTCCTGAATTCAGAGTGGGATAAAACCCATAAATATTAATATCCAATATTAATGGATATGSCRCTCACATRTAAGAGAAATGAAAGCTGCATAAGSAGACAAGATATCATACTCACACTGAGAGCACTTCTACAAGAAGCCACAAAAGAATTTACTCCAAACACAGAAAAAACCTCACATCTCAGGATTCCGGACATTAGAAATAATAATAATTTAATAATTTTAAGAAAAGTCTGCAGTGATGGACAGACACAAAGCCGACACAAAGCTGTGTAAAGCATGATCCATGGAAGGGCAAAGATTGAGGTTCCTCTTGACCTGGAATCCAGCTCCAATATCCAACCACACTTTTTTATTTTTCTTCTCACTAATCTCAGTTTCCTGTTCTGACTCATACCTAATTGCCTCCAGTCTAATTACCAYACACCTTCAAAGCCTGGCTTTATTGTTCCTACAGCCTTCCATTAGGTAGATTTAAACTGAAAGATCACCCCATAGCTTCTTCTTCTCCAGGCTGAACAAGTCCAGCACTCTCAGATCCAGTGCTCCAGGCCCCTGAGCGACCTGGTCGCTCTCCATTGGACTGGCTCCAAAATGTTAATGTCTTCATTGCACTGGAGAGCCCAAAGCTGGACACGGCACTCCAAATGCAAATGTCTCACAAGCACCAAATGTATCCCAATAAAGGGGAAAATGGCAGCGGGATTTGAACAAAAAACTTTGGTAAATGATTCCTCAAGCAAGTACTGAAAATATATAGTACATAACTTTCTTCCGCCCCTTCTCTTTTGCAAAAAWTTTTTTCATTTTTCAACTAACCTGGTTTCTCTTGGGATTGTATCATTGATGACACTCCATATCTTTCCTTAGCATAATCCTAAAATGGAGGTGAGAAACATATATCAAAGAAGCACACAGAGAAAACCTGAACAAAATCATCACAGAGTTAACTGAGGGAATACAAAATAATTAGCTATATTAAAAAACCTGCATTTTTGACTCATAAGAGGAACACAAGAGAGAGAAGACAATTGTGCTCTGGAAGAAACATGTAATTCCAACAACAGCAACCATRCATGAGGATCATTACACAGAAAGTTTGCGTGATTATCTCTACAAATAGGCTACTCCTGAATTAAGTCCTACTTAAGAAGGCAGATTAAATATTTCCTTCCCATAATCAGGCACACTGAGAAATCCAGTGGACCTCATGTAATTGTTACAGCACAATGGGGGTTGACTGTTAACAAAATCTGCCAGGTAAGGCACAGAGGAAGGCAGCATTTTCACCAAAAGTATCACAATTCTCACTTCTCAAATAAGCTCATGCATTTCCAAATAAAAACCCCTTRGTTTATTTATTTTATTCTATTCAATATATGAACCGAAGTTCCTACTAAATACTTTATTGGGGAGGGTCTTGCTTGTCTGCTTTTGATGAATCGTGGCATATTTATAACTTTGGGGAAACCAATACATGGAATTCCTTATTGCTGATGCAACAATAAGCAAAAATTACATTATAACAAAATGAACTGCTGCAAGTTGTTAGTCTTTTTTTTCTCCTTCAAGAAACACTGGCCTACAATTTTTCAGCACTAATGATTCTTCACGTACAAGGCAGAAGCACCTGCCAGGCAAGCAGGAGCCCCTGCAGAAGCCTCCTGCTGTTGTGGAGGGGCAGCTCAGGTGTTTCTGGGGGAGCAGAGAGCTTCAGGGAATCCCAGGCTGGGCCCGGCGAAGGGGGGGTGGGGAGACAGGCCGAGCTGTGCGGCCAAACCCCGCCTGGGCCCAGCCCCCCCACCCTGGGGAGCCACGCCAGCGCGCCCGCCGCGTTCCCAGCGAAGACCCACATCAGCCGCCGAAGAGTCCTCGTTCTCCGGGCGGCGGTCCTGGCCCTGCCCGCGGCCGGCGGCGCTCGGCATCCTGCGGCAGCCGGCACGGCCCTCACGGCCCCTCAGAGCCCCTCACGGCACAGCACCACGCACGCCGCGCCGCTTCCGCGCGCTCAACTCTCGCGAGAGCGCAGCACCTCCCCCGGCCCCGCCCGCTGCCGGCCGAGCGTATCGCGAGAGCTGCCTCGGCACGCGCTGCCCCCTCACGCAGCAGTGCCCTCAGGGCGGGCTGAGGGCGGTGCCGCCTTCCCGCCCTGCCAGCGGGGCTGGCTGCATTTCGTCCGCTCTATTCTCCTTTCAGAAGCCGTTGTTTGGGGAAGCTGTCACCGTCCTGGCGAGTCTCGGCGCCTCCACCCCTGCTGAGGCGAATGCTGTGGAGCTGAGCAGAGCTGGGTTGGCCAGGGCTGAGGCAGGGTGGGTTTGGTCCTCGCTCGCTCTGCTCTACAGTCCGTCACATTGTGGCCCGAGGTAACATCACAGAATCACAGAATTATTAGGGTTGAAAGGGAGTTCTGGAGATCACTCAGTCCAACCCTCCCTCCAAGGCAGGGTCACCAGGAGCAGGTGACACAGGAACGTGTCCGCGTGGGTTTAGAATGTCTCCAGAGACAAGAGACTCCACAACCTCCCTGGTCAGCGGTTCCAGTGCTCTGCCACCCTCAACGTAAAGTTCTTGTGTTGAGATGAAGCTTTATTTTCTTTCAGTTTGTRGCCAGTGCTCCTCATCCTGCTGCTGAGCACCGCTGAAAAGAGTCTGGCACCATCCTCTCGGCATCCGCCTTGAGGACACTTATATGCATATAAATAAACGTGTTGGACTGTGAGGTGGCCAGCTAATAAGTGTGAAGCCAAATTGAAATGCATTTTTCTATCTCGGCAAACGTGGTTTCCCAGTGCAGTTTCCCTGGTAGCAATTCTGAGCCCTTGTCCCATCGCCCTGTTTATAATTAGCTGTTTTTTAGTTAGCTACAAGTAGGTCTGGTAGTTTTGGGAGGATGAGCAATAGTGCAAATGCAGGTGTTTCCCTCCAGCTGGGTGCCTGAAGCAATGCTACGGTTCTGAGCCAGGGCTGACTGCAGGTGCCAGCTTTGAAATGACAGAAATCAAAGCTGGATGCAGCTGGTGAATCTATAGATTCATAGATTGTTTATTTTGTGCAGGGCAAGAAAGAGCGGTCCTGATTTAAATTCTAGTTTTGAATTTTCACATTTGACTAACTAATCCCTCGTGCGGTATCGATTAGAGTTCTTCATTTCCTGTCCTACAGTTGTTTATTTTGCAGCACTTTGTACTGCACTGGTTTGACATCTTCTCGTGGGAATCCCCTTGCAAAGTTCCCCTTCTGCCTCTGTCTCAGAGAATTAGCACTTCACCCTGAGACCGCACAGCTTTCACAAAATCCTTTCGTCTCATGCACTGTTGCAAAGAATTAAGATTCAGTGACAGAGAAGGCAAATCACTGTCAGTTTTCATTCCTCACCACAAGAAACGAAGTTCTGACGGTGGGGTATTGTGTACTRTGCTTAAATGCTAATGTAACAGTAACAAAGCACGTGGATTTCTCACAGAGATGTGTCAGTTGTGTCTCTTGTTACCTGACATGTAGAACCACTGCTCATCCTGAACCTGAACTAACAGACAGATGCAAATCTTGTTCCTCACCGCAAAGCAGACGGTACCATCTGCACGACRAAGTGCTCTGTAATACTTGACATTKCACCGACTTTGCTGTGAAATTCAATCAAAAGAAACCAGCCCTGTAGCCCTTATTTCTATGCTGGGAGCCTTCGGGTGGTGAATAGCATGAGTRTTTCCTCTGGGGCAAATAATCTGAAGGTGGTTCTGAAGAAAAAAACCCTTTTAATATAATAAGGGTGTTAACTGAAAACAAAATATGGCCATTAAAGGCCACTGTGGCTAATTATTCCATTACCAAACTTCCAGAAGAAGCATTTTGCAGAATTCAAGGTCATTTGTCCAGGATCCCTTTGTCTTGCAGTGCAGAAATGTTTTTTTTTTTTTTTTTAAGCAAAAATCTGTAATGCACTGAAAATAGAATAATTAATTAAGAATAGTTTAGTATTTGGTTAAATAAACCCCTCAAAATTCTCCACTTAGCTTGGGCCTGCAGCAAAAATCTATTTCCCATCTCCATCTGACTGTATTTATTACAAACCTTTGTGAAGAACACAAAAACACCACGTGCAGGCGATGCAGCTCATCTGCCGCACCTTCTGTTTCACTGCACCGCTATTGAAAGCCGCGCGATGGGGGCAGTACCTGGGTGAACCTGGGAGGGATAAGTGGGGGCAGAGCCGGAGCCGGGCCCGGGTGGGAGGCGGWGGGGCTGGCGGGGAGCGGCCAGCGCTGTCCCCCGGGGCCTGGCCCAGGATTAGCACATGGAAATGACATCACCCCCAGCCAATCGGGGGGCCCCGGGGGTGCAGCTGGATGGAGGCCATACTCCACTTAAGTAACAAGACATGACATACCATGTGCTAATGCTAAATAATTTATCCCTCAGGCATATAGTGAATTGCAAAGCCAAGCTGAGGCCTGGTCAACAGTTTGTAGTTTAAATTAAAATTGGCTTTTCCATTTTCAGGGGAGGGAGGGGGTTGTCAACTGTTGTGGTGAAAAGTGGAATGCACAAATCTCTTGTCTTCGCTTCACTTCTTTCTCCTGTTACAATTGGATATTGTCAAAATAATTTTCAGTGATTTTGGGGATATACACCACATATCTCTATTATATGAAGGAAAATCATAGAGAAAGGTTTAAGACAGGGTGAATAATCATGTCCAACATATCATTGAAACTTTGTCATTAGAACCTTTAATATCCCAAGCCAAAGCTATTCTAAGATTATATATGTTTCAAGTTACAAATGTTACATGGGCGGTTCCACAGCAGAGCCATAAATTTGTCTCGTTAGGAATCTGGAGGTATTTGCTGCTGCTCAGGCTGARGCTGAGGCCCAGCCTGTGTCAGGATGCTGGGAGCCAGCAGCACGGAGCTGGGTGTGATGCGAAACCACATCACTTGATGATGGCTGCTGAAACAATGTAGCCTTTCCAACTCAGCTTGGCCAAACATTGGACATTTGTTACAATAYTGAGTTGATTTTACTTAGATGCGCTGAACATTAACCCTGAGACCACAAGAATCTGAAAGTAGTCAGCACTTTCCATAACCTGCCCTTACATAGCATCTTACAAAAATGGTGGCTCAAATGTTCTTTAATCTTTCAGTGTACTATTGGTCAGGAAATCAAAAGTTGCAATATGTACTGTGTTGGTGGAAAGGAGATWGGAATTGCTTTTATATTATTTTAGGAGAAGAAATTAAAAGGACCTCTGCCCTATGKAGTAAGTCAGAACATATTTACCTGGTCTATACTTGTTTGGCAAGTTAAAACCTAGAGAGCATGAAGTGGTACAGAGATAAAAAGAGCATGTGGAAAAAAAATACAAAACAAATTGTTAGTGTCTCTGAAGGGTCTTCAGGGAATTCAGCTTTATTGCCACAATAGCACACTTTTCCTTGTGCAATTACTTGTTGTCATGGAAATGGATTTTGAAGATTTCTCCTATTTTGGATGCTGCARAGCATGCTTAATTTAATTAAGAGATTGCTTTTGATTTTTTTCCTTTCCATATTTGTTTTCTTATCTAGGTTCTTGTATGATTGTCAGGGCAGTATCCAAGTTTGCCTTAGATAACAAAAAGAAAAAACAGGCCACTGAAAAAAAAATGCAGCCGCAGCTAAAATATTAATATATTATTTATTTTGTAAGTTATGTAAGTTCATAGTGTGCCTTCTGTGACAGGGAAAGCTCTTCTATTAATAATTTCAACCTTGGCAAAAATACATTTTTGTAGTCGATCATTCTTTTTTTTTGCTGAAACATGTGTACAATGAGTAACAAAGCCTTTGCATCTAAATCCAAGTAGGAACAGAATTTGGCAAATCTAATCCCTTCCTGGATTTTCGCAGCTCTACTTCCTTTAGGAAGTTTTTAGTCAATGGGAAACAAAGGCTTATTGAAAGGATTAAAGTTGCAACTATTCTCTTTGTTTTAGAGCTTCAGTCACGGTTTTCCTCTAGTAAACAACATTTGCAATTAATAAAACTTCTAAAAAAACAGGAACTTTGGGGAAGTACGTGCTTATGATAAGCAGCAGGATTTCTTTTGACAGAACTCTATACAAAGGTGTAGTCTTTTTAAGTTAAGACAATGATAACAATTGAGTTTCTCAAAGCATTTTGAAAATATTCCTTCTGATAAACACAAGACAACATGCCYTGCAGCCAGGGATGGGCAATACATTTAAATAGGATATATCTTGTCAACAGTTTCTGTGTCCCAAAATTATTTTAAATAGCWGCAAACAGCTCGCATTTCATATCATGCATAAACCTAGTAGTCATGTCTTACATGATGAAATATCTGTGTGCATTGGACATACAGTGCTGCATATATTTATGAGCTACTATSCATAAATTGTTTTTTGTTTCCTTTATATGATGCTTGAAAAAGACATTTGGATAGCAGTTATCTGTGCATGAATAAGAACACACGGAATATTTAATCTTTTAAATTTATTTTTTACTGTTTTTTGTGTCATGAAATTTACACATTTTCATGTTTATGTCAGCTATATTTCTCTCACTCGCTTTATGTATTTACTCACAAGGAATTCTCTTCTGAMRGAGGGAAACTGAGGGAAACACAGTRACTTTGATGATGGTCCTCCCTGGAGGGCAGTGTGGAGCTGCCAGATGATTGGGACTGRCTGGCACAAGAGATTTTTCATGAACAGCTCTGCTATTGTTCTCACCCAAGTGTCCAGTTCTTTTTCTGGGGTGGCTGGTATCCAAAGGGTGCTGAAAACAGCAAAGTGGAGCATAAAGGGACTSCAGTTCTGGCTGGGACCTTAAGCACAAGGACATTGTTCTTTCTTACACGACATTTCTCATTTACCAAATCCACCTTAAGCCATTGTCCTTGTGATGATAATTTTTACACTTTAATCTCACATGTAGGCAGATTTTTTTTCTTTTACATTTGGTCAGCTAAGTGTTCTATATTGTTCCTAACCTCTAACCCAGAGTCAACTTCTGTTTAAGTTACAAACCTTTACAAAGCGAASGTTTTGATGGGAATCCTGACTCAGACTTGGTTTCAGCAGCAGGAACAGTGCTCTGTTATTAGTCRATGTGAGTCAAGAACCAACACTAAATCTGATCTTTGAGACTGCCCATTTCAGTGCTGTCTGAAACAAACAAGAAGCAGAGGCGAGTCATCTAAATGATCAAATGTGTCACAGAGGATGTAAAATGCTATTTTTGAGACATTTTCCTATGACAATKGTGAACTATTTGTAAACAAAGTGTATTATTGATCGAGGATACTCCATCAGACATTTCTGCATATATTAATTGGCTGAGACTGGGAAGACAGTCACACAGAAGTTTGTAGGTTGGTGTAAATGGACAGACTGATTCCTAGAGGAAATAAGCATTAGCATGAGAACAACAGCTGAACTGAAATCCCATAAGCCAGGAAAAACAGCTACACAATTACACTAACAGGTGGTTGGTTTCAAAACAAATTTCAAGGTCTGACAGCTCAGTGCACCTGCTTTGAGCTGATTTCTTTTAAGACTTGGGTTTGGCATGAATCATTGTTRAAATCCATAATTCTTTGTGTCTGAGAAGTCATCATTACCATAGAGTGATGATAAACTGCTAAATCTTTCTAAAAGTTGTGCTTAGCTAGAAGGTAATGTGGTTCATTCTGCACACTGTGTCATTAGAGTTCAACCTTTTCTCTCTCAGACCTACTAGGCAAACACCCCAAACCTCTCCTCTGTAAGCTGAGATAACTTCTTTAACTAGAGTGCTGTGATTTGGATTAGGTATGACTTCAGCCTTTGCATTAACCACCATATGAAAAATCAAATTCTATTTGATAGAGGATTTTGACAAGATATTCAGCAAATTGTGATTATCTATTATATATTATATAACTTATATACTCTGAATAATTTTAAAGGTCATACTCTTTCTTCTACATTTCTCTTAGTTGCTGACATTTCATTTTGGGAGATTTTTTTTTTTTTTGCTTTTATTTGTTTCCAGTTTATAGACATTTTTCATTATTATGGACAATGGAAGGATGGTCATTTTCATTTTGGGGAAAAATGCAAAACAAGCTTTTATCATTCAAATGTCTCTACTGGTGGTCCTTTATGGATRGCTCCCAATGTCAGTAAGAAATAGGATAAATATAAAATTTGATCAGAACAGATTGATAAATGTGACTTTTGGGATTGAAGTTATTTAGTTTCTATAGAATTAAAATGACATTTTCAGAATGGTCTAAATACCTAGAAATTCAAGTTCCTCTAATTTTCATGCAGCAGSTTTACACAGTGGGATCATCACCTCTCTGTAAGATCCGGGCCTTCATTTTGAGCACCTCACTTTGCAAACCTGATATGTCAGGGTTTTTTTTATGTGATGCAATCCTGAGTTCTGGCAATATGTGCAATTTTATTTTCTTATAGAGACGGTAAGAAGAATATGATCCCAATTTTTAGCTCTGAGCAATTAGTGTGATTAAAGGATATGCAGCCTGCATGCAGACTTTCAGCTTAGTACTGTGCTGGGGACACCAGTATGACCTGCACACTACACACACTCTTCACTGCTCTCCTTCCGTTCTCCTCTTGTCTGTTGAGCAAAACTCAGTGGGCAATAGCTTGTAGGGTATGGCTGTTTGCAAAGGCATGTTTGAATTATCCTAATGTGCACTTGGGTTTTCTGCAACTGRAGACTGGCACCGTGCTCACAGCACTGCTGTGATTAACACTTTCTGTACCCAGTGTTAAAGCTGTTCAGAGTTGTGTTGTACTCTATTACGTCAGTAGATTTCAACCTGCTAAGGAGTGACTTTGTTGCTTTCTTTGAATCTGGCTTTACAGAAGATCAGGACATTTCAGGACTTAGCTTTCAATGCTTTTCTCAGAGACCTGACTGTTGAAAAGTGCTCAGATTTTAAATTGAAAGATTTTACCAACCTTGGAGAGAAAGAAGAACAAATAGAATTGGGATGGGAAGGTCACCGTTAATAGCACATGAACTACTYCTCAACAAGCTTTAAAATTGCTTTGTTTCTTCCTCTCCTAGTGCTGTAAACATGACAAGCCRAAGGAAGACCTTAGAAAACAACTCAAGGAAGCTACAAAGGCTGTTCAGAAAGCAAAGAAGCCAGCTGGACTGGTTAGTGTCAAACCCAGCATTTTCTCATAGTTGTGGTGGATTGATTCCTCCATATTKTTCAGTAGATAGACATCACTGAATTCAGTATTTTGAATGGTATAGTGAAGCAAGTGAGGATATTGTCACATAGAGTTCACTTTTTTAATGCATAACAATAAGTTGTRTTCTATTTTGAGTTTTCCTAAATCCCTGGTAAATAGGCACCTGCTTAATCCAAAGCTGAAGAGAAAAASAAAATCTTAATACATTATGTTTTCATTTAGAGTTTAATTACTGGATTTTCTGTTGAAAGACTCATTTTTCTTGGTTTGGGCACAATTACTAAAGCAAACACATTTGGCAATTAATTGAGAAATGTTTTTTTTAGCAATGTTAGAATTCTGAACCTCATGCTTAGGAGACTATTGTTTAGAGGGAATGTTGTTAGTGATTTGTGATATTTTATRTTTGAAGAATCAAGGGATTGGATAATACTGACAAGTTTGTTTGAGCTTCTAAGTAAKAATAACTTTGTAGATAGCAAATCTCTTATCATGGAATCATCTAGCTCTTCTTAGTTTCTGATGTCTAAAAAATGCTATTGGCACTAGGATGTRTGGTTGATGAATGCAGGGGATATATCTATGTCTTGAAGTAACCATCAYGTATTTCCAGAGAAGCCATTACCAAGGTCACTGTAAGGCCATGTGGTATCCACAATCTCTGTTCCTTCCTTCCTAATTGTGGATAAGTAGAAGGATGAGTTGCTCACACAATGTGCAGTGGCCGGGGTGGTCTGCACGAGTGTTTGCACTGTGGGAAGACTTGATATCTCCTGGCTCCCTGATTGCTTTCCTTTCCCTTCCATTCCTCCACTGGACAGCCTGTGCCAGTCTCCACAGTTTATTAAATCCTGCTTGCAGACAAACATGATCATTTGGTACCTGTCATGGAATGCCAGTAGGGGCAGGTGCTCCTCTGTCACCGTGTTCTACCTCTTGCCAATGGATTTAATCTGTGTCCCTCAGTATTTTGCTGCCTCCCTTATGAAGTCTAAGAGACATTTCTAATATAAATCAAAGGAAGTTTTCATTTCCTGTTATGTCTCCAAGACCCCAATTCTCCTTGCATACACTAACTCCAGTTTGTAAATAGCAACTCTGTCTCTATGGCTGAGCGAGTTATTGAACTACATTTCTCATTCTGCCCTTCAATTTTATTTTCACAAAAGGAACCCATRGCTCTTTACACTAGGAATCAAGGGAAGGTTTTGTTGTAATGTGTTTTGCAAGCTGAAATATTTCTGACAGTGAAAACRAAATTCTCATCTCTGTTAAGGACTTTGTTACATTTAGAATATAGTTTCATCCAGAACAATTTACTCAGTTTGGAGGGAAATTTAAACCATGAGGTGATACTAAATGGACTTCAAGTCATATGTATGCACAGCATGAACTAAAGGARATGGCTCTTTATGAGAGACAGCAAAACTGAGCAGGTGGGAAGACAGAGAATGCTGATTTTGCAAAGGCAATGCAAAAGWAAACCTTTTGTGTAATTGGCTTAGYAAAYAARAATAATAATAATAACAACASARACATAAATGYGGCAAACAAGAAAGGATTAAAAAAATATAGTYAGTTATACTGGCTGAATTGATGGAGCTAAAATTGCCTTTGTATGATCTACTGTCGTGTACTTTAAGAACAGATTAAGCAACAAAAATGAGGAAAGTGCCTAATAAACTGGTCTTGATTTTGAATGTTTGAGCTGTGAAATGCCTTTRTTTCAAGTATTTATTTATTTATGATGATATCCACAAGTGGTGATTCTTCCTGTAAGACTTCTATTCACTACAGCTGAAGAGGGATAGGACATTCAACCTTTGTTTTTGGAGCAAGAAAATGAGTTGTACATGCAAAGATAACAGATTGTCTGTTATTACTGTGTCTATCCCAGTGGGTCTATATGAAGCTGTCAACCTTTGTAAATTATAAATGTCATTTCTAGAGTGGGTTGAATAACATCCTAAATTGTGGTCTAATGATAAAAGTTAAAGCTGTAAACTGAGGTTGACATAGAATCACAAAGGAAAATAATCTCATTTTAACTGGCTCTGTAGGTGGTACAGTGTTCTACAGAATCACTGAGCCATTACTTGCTCTCTAATTGTCCTTCATTTTCCTGTGCTGAGAAGCTATTAGTGCAGGATATAAATTGTGTCTGTACTGGATTTCTGCAGCTAACTAGTAAGGAATCAAATTTTTAATTTGTCACATAGAGCTCCCCAAACACTCCTAGAATTTCTGACAATAAAACCTGCTAAAACCTAAGGAGTTTGGAGACGTCTATCTGAGAGAGAGTGTTGATAATTTAAAGGCTTTTTGTCCGATTTCAACTCTAGGACCCATTTTCTTTGCAGTATACTGCTTCAAGCTAATGGATTTGTAATTAGTGGGGAAGCCAAATTCATAGGGCTGCTCACTATTTAAAGTATCACAATTCAAGCCTAAGAGACAGTTCATTACAGCAATAATACTTCTTTGTCTTCACTGCAGTTACAAAAAAGTGATTTTTACATGTTGTGCTTATTTGACTTGAGTGAAGCCATGGTCCCATCATGAACCCTGTAGCTTTCTTCTGTTCTGCTTTGTTCGTTATAAGCCACTTTCTGCCTAGGTGGTTAATTGTAGGTTTGCTTTGGAAGAGGGTTGGTTCTGGCATGTTGTCTCAAAAGCAGTGGCCTTAAACTGAACAGGATATAGTCTGGAATAATTTGAAATCCCATTGCTTCTTATAATGTTGTGAGGCTCACAAAATATGACGTGAACACTGAAGACAGAAATTGAGAGCTGTGATGATGAGTGGGAAGAAAAACTTTTATCCAGAGCAAATTATTTATCTTCATATCTTCATTTCCAAAACCAGCTCCAAACAGGATCAAAATAYTCCCTAGGATTTGCTTTAGAGTCAGTGTTTTAGTTTGCTGTAATTTTTCATTGGATAGCAGAACATGTATATGATGTGTTTGTAAATTTTTCTTTTTYCCTTCACTGTGATCTTTTCCTAGCCTCAGCTGAGTTTTTCTATGTCTCCTTACTCCTTTGTCTCTTGCTAGAAGTTCTCCCAATTTTCTGCATTTCTTTTTCAGGAATGTTCTCAGCCAAAATTTTGTCCAATAGATTATTGAATTTTTCTTCTTCCCTTCATAGTCTTCATATGTTTAGGCAGCTTGGAATGGTATTGCATTTGAATATATTCATCATTAGTGAAGATCTGTGTGTGTACAACTGCGAGCAGAATTTGCTTAAAGTCTGCTCCAAAAGGAAATTGGGTAGGATCCTGCAATTCCGACTTGTTTCCCTTTCCAGCAGCAATGAGCTGAATCAGAAGGGAACTAATGAATTCTGTTCGATTTCCTTCAGCGCACCAAAGCTCTTTAAACACATACTGAAGAAGGGAAATGAAGTAGGATTAGTCCATTTCCCTTTGAAGCCAGCTGTGTGTTCACAGTGCATGTACTGGAACATTATTTCACTTGCCATTTTCTGGCTTTGGGCCAAGCTGTAGTATCATCTTGAATTGATGCAGGATCTAAAAATACATAGAAAAACACATGGACTGCCTCTGGACAATAAGTAAGAAGTTGGTGTMTGTATGGCAAATTGGCTTGTGCTTTTATTCTTTAGTTCTTTACCTGTTTGGCAAGGCACCACCTAATTATTTTTTATTATTATTGTTTTTTCATTAGCTTTGCCATAGCCAGAAGTAGTTCTGGCACCTTATTTTCCCCTTCAAATTGACTTCAAATGCAAGTGTGAATTTTTAATGTACTCTTAAGACACTTCATTGTTTCTTTACTGCTGTTGTGTTTTTGAGGGAGAAAAGTCACACATGTTTCATCTTATACAGTGTGTTTGGGGAAGAGGGATGTTTGAAGAGTTGTGTAATACTGAAAATTCTATGTGTGACTCATGCAAGTACTGGCTATTGTTGTGCCTGTGTATAGCACCTTTCTTTCCAGAAGGTCTTAAAACATTTTGTAAATAATGTGGTGATTTCCTAGTACGTGACACTCTCAGGGACTGAATAAAGGACTCTKCTACTCCAAAAGGATGAGACTTTGCCAGTGCATTTGAATTTACTGTTGCTGCCACACAGTTGAACAGTTCTGATTTTTTGTGTAGGAGATATGAAAAAGAAAAAAAAAAAAGGCAGGATCTTATCCACAGCACTATACACATTAAGTACACTGGAATGAAAAGTGTCTGCTATCACCTAAGTACTGTGCCATTGGGAAAAATKGAACATTTGTGCTGGAACCTTTCTTCTACAGATTGTACGTCTGTGTCTTGCAGGGTCTTTCTTATAGTGTGTTCAGTGACAGTGACCCTGGCCTTACCTGTTACAGGGCATCTGTGATTTACATGTTTTCACATGTCACTAGGTTTTGCCTGTTTAATTCCAGGACACTTCTGAAGGCACAAACTAAACTGGCAGATGTGCTGCCCTGGTGGCATAAAGGAGGGTAAACCAGGCGTTTAATGGTGCAGCAGGGGCAKCTGGAGGTTATGCTTTGTCACAGTTGTGTTGATGTAGCTATGCTGGAAGAAATTTGTAGTATTGTGCTGACTCCAGGGATCAGTGGATAAGGGTTCTTGGCTGCCCTTAAAGTAGATGTGCACTGACCAAATTAGGGATTTGTAAATTAGAACTGGGACTTCAGACTTGATCCAGAAGTGAGGGGAGGATTGCTGGAATACCCAGAGCACCAGAGCAATATTAGGCTCTGTCAGGCTGAATACAGTGCAGCTTCTCTCTGAGGTTCTGATTTGCTTGCAGGTTGAGTGAGCTGCTGAATTGGTACTATGACTGATAAAAGGCAACTAGCATTAACAACCTTGCTATGAAAAGCATGCTAACAGGAAATTTAGGAAGTTAGCAGTAGATGTAAGGAAACTTGCTTCTTATCTGACTACTGTTTTTCACTTCATGTTTATGCTGCCTGTATTAGACAGTGGAGGATTGTGATTGCAGGGCTGAGTTCAAACCACAAAATCTGAATACTTATGGGCCTGCCTTTTGAGAAGATTAGGCAGTCCAAAACTAAATCCATGGATAAAGCATGATCTTTCTTCAGTCTGGGGAAAAACCAAAGGACTTTCTTAGTTTGCTGTTCTTTGTTCCCAGGAAAGCATGGTGAATGGAGGGAAAATAAGAAAGGCTAAACTTGCATTCCCTAAAGAGGCCTTTAAAAAAAAAACCCAAACAACCAGGCAATAAAAAGTCAGGTAGGAAAAGATGAATGGTCTTGAGAATTTACATGCAAAACTGCCCTTGTGGGAGAGCTACAGGGAAGCTTAACAGATCTCCATAAKTACTATTAGCTCAGCCAAAAGCTAACAGAAAGTTGTCAGTATTCTGCAAGCCCAGGGAGCAGTCCCAAACGCATGCATGCAGATTAGACATGCATGACTTCTGGGGGCCCTCAGATGGAAGGGGATGCACCCGATCAGGAGAGCGGGGAAAAACAAACAAAAAAAAGTGCAGATAATTCAGTACTCCCTAACCCTCAACTCTGGAGATGTTCCCTTTTGTRTCCAGCACAAGAGAGGTAGAAATTAGGCCACAGCATCACTGGAGCAGACGGGCACGCTCTGTCTGCGCCGCAGCAGCATGTGCTTCTTTTCAGGGAGTTGCCTGGCAACGGAATGCTGTCCGCCCGAGTGACTGCAGGAGCCCATTGAAACCCTCCGACGGGCAGGGCAGGGAGAGAAAGGAGGAGAGGAAGGAGGAGGGGGTGAATGAGCTCACCAGTTTAGAAATTTCTGGCAGCAAAGCCAGGATACCAAGAATGAGACAGGCAAAGAGGAGAAAAGCTCTTGCTATTCAAGAGTAAATCTTTCCATACAAGTCTAATTTTATCTCATACAAGTCAGAGAGAGGGATCTAATTTTGTTGATTTTATAGGACGTGTGAGGATGGCCACACCCAAAGCATATATTGTTTCTAATATGTAGAATAYCCAAGCTTCTGAGAAACAAAAGCTTGTGGGAAGCTGAATGCGCGTTCACGACCTTGCTGCAGGTAGTGAGAGGCTCGTCCAACTTCACCCCTTCCCTCGGGCGGTGCGTCCAGGGACAGGACATGGGAGCTCTCTAGTGTCGTCTTTAAATGCTGTGCTGGGCACCGAACCTATTCTGGTGACCTACAATTGGATTGCAGCGTTCTGCCGAGTGACTGGCTCCTGTTAGTGTGGGAATTAGTTAAATATCACTTCATCTGGGATTTTAAAGATCCTAAGGGAGTCAAGTGTTTAACTCTCACTGAATTTCAATTGCATATCTCTCTGGGAAAATTAATGAGCTGAGTCCTAAGGAGCCTTGCTGTTTTCAATAGARCTAAATGTATTGTTTGCTGTCCAAGTCTCTTTCTCCTTTCATATATACATACAGAGTATTCATTTTTACATGCAGAAACATTGTCAGAAATTTCCTTTGGTAACARTSTGGAAATTTGCAGTCCTTGCTTTTGYGGAACAAGCTTTCAAATGAATCCAGCTAAATTCTGCTCTGAGGGTTGTGAAGTAAATAGTTCTGAAGACAGACATCTTGACCACTTGAAGACTTCACAGCTCTCTGAACTAAATGGTTGATTCTCTCAGAAGTCAAGATCAGACTCAGGAAATGAGCATCAAACCAGCCTTCACTGGAGCTCTTGCAATATGCTTTCCCAGTGAAAACTCAAGCCCTGGAGAAAATAATGGAATTAGTTAAATATTCAAACAGGAAATGCTGTATTAAATCAGACCAATATTCCATTTGATATGAAGCCAATTTTTGACAGTTACCAGAAACACAGGAGAATACATCAGGAATAATTTTGAAAAGGATTGCCTGTAAAGSGTATCTCTTAAACAGTAATCTCTTGGTGGTAGGATTACTTTTTAAAATGTAAATGTTTAAGAAAATRTATGTTAGTATGATTGGTCATTGTAAGAACTTTGGAAGGGCTGTAAGTGCCTACATAWAACTATGTATTGCAATTTTAAATTAATTTTTCAGAGTGAACTATTTCTATGGTGCATGCTACCAGGAGCTGTGCTCACRCTCAGTTGTCCAATCTTTGGTTTTCCTCTAGGTATTCATGGKAATCCAGCTAGTAGTGTGAATGTGCTTAATAAATTCAAAGTAATTGGACAGGTGTTATTGTACCTGAGACTGTTGAAGTGTTAGGAATTGAATATACTCTCCAAGAATATGGATTTATTGTCATACTGTCCCTGTTGTGTGAAKGCCACTGTTTTTCAGCAGCTAACCATTTTTGAACTTCAGGAGTGGTACTAACAGACTGAGATAGAAGAATCAGCATGGATCATTTCTMAATTAAATAATTGGTTTTATGGTGACAGCAGAAGAAACTCTCTTTTCAAAAAGATAYGCCAAGAACTGGGAATAATATTTACATTATATCTAAGAAATAATGTCTATAAAGTAACAAAACCAGTCAATTACACTTTTTTTTTTTGCATCACAAGGCATGAAAAGTTACAATAAAATAAAATAAAATCTAGATAAAGACTTTTTTTTTCTTTTGGAAACTAGGACATAAATTACTGCATTTTGTTGTCTTTTAATAACTGTTGGWATCTTTTGAGAAACAAGTTAGAATGGGGAGAATTAACTATCCAAGTAAAGGGTGGTTGTGACAGCTACAGCTGTAGCTTATAGAGTACTGAAAGAAAGAAATCTTTTGGGATCAAACATCCTCTGTGCTCTCCCTATGACATTTATACTTTAATTCAAAAGTGCAGTCTTCTGAGATATTTTTTTAGATTCTATGTTGCTGCTGTCATCAAGCATATCATTCCTATTATTCTCAGTTCACTGGGTTGTGCAAGAAACAGTTTTTCTCCCAAAGCCCAGGAAATGAGCCATGTTGATTGTTCATCAGAGAATACAACTGAAGTTTAGCTTTGTGTTGGACTGCAAGATATTTTCTTTAATCAAAAACTGTGTATCCATTCTGTGTCTGAAAGTAGGATCAGGAGTTCCCAGGTTTTCCAGGATATGTAATTATTTCAGCTGTTCTGATACAATAATGCTGGGCTCRGTCATTGCTTTTCTCTTATCAGATTTGCCATACTCTGCAATACAATAAACACCCACACAAAAAACAATGTTAAAATAAGGTTAAGGTGAGGACATATACTCACAAAGGAAGGAAGTTCTGAAATACTGTTTTCATTAAAATCTTCACTCAACAAGTAGAATGTTACGAAAGATGAAGGGTCTGTGGCTGAGGACTAAAAGTATCCTAAATTTTTTGGTACTGTGATATGATCTTTATTGTACAAAATGTTTCTTCAGTGGTCTGACCCATCTTCATACTCCCATCCATATCAAAATGCATGAAAAATTATTGCACTAGATTTGTTGCAATACTTACTGCTGTATTTTTTATGCATCAGTAATTTTTTTCTTTGATATCTAGAGACAGCATTCAAAACTGAGAGCCTATGTTCCATTGTGAATTTCTCTGCCTTTCAGAAACATCCTCTGGTCATCCTGTTCTGCATCTGAAGCTCTGAAMTGGCAGCTGCAGTACCTGATTTGAAGCCTGTGCTGTCAATTGCTCTTTGACACACTGAGCCACACATTGAGCTATTTAGTCTCGTTGAGACATTTCCAAGTGCATTTACTCAATTTCACTTGGATCATCACAAAAACTGCTTTTGATACAGATCTTGTTCACTTTGATGAGGTTTCCATAGATTCCACAAATATGATTTGACACCTAGAGCTTTTCTTTATTGACTTCCACTTATGATTGTCTTCATTTTGGCATGGTATTATTTCTACATATCATTTAACTTTCACCTAGATTAGTTTGAGGAGTTTTGTGCTGTTTTGTCTGAGATTACTTTGCTGGAAAGCCACAACATATTTGAGCTGCTATATCATATGCCAGTGGCAAAATATTATAAAAAATGTAAATAATAATCTTCAATATATTTTCCCTATCGTATTTTCTATCAAGAAGCAGAATTTTTCAATTAATTTAATACAATCATCCAGTGAGTATACTTCGATGATAAAAAGTCACCTGGTAATAAATATGCATCAAGCAAAACTACAGTTTGCTAATAATGAGATTGTATGGAAGTATCATAAAGAAACTGTAATGTGACTGTACCAGCATCAAAAACTCACACCTTTTGCAAATGTTCTGTGCTGTCAAATGAACAATGAACAAAAAGATGTGGTGTTCATTGAGCTATCTGAATGGTGTAGGAGGAGCTGTGTTTGTTTTTTGGGTTTTTTTTTTTGTTAAAGGCAAATTATRCCTGACAAATTTKCTGACCTTCTACAGCAGGGTTGCAGTCTTGGTGGATAAAGGCAGAGTAAGTCATGTCATCTACTGAACTTGTGCAAAGCTCAACTGGACAYTGTCCCACAAAGCATCCTTGTCTCTAAACTGGAGAGAGATGGATTTGATGGGTGGACATCTCGGTGGATAAGGAATTGGCTGGCTGGTTGCACTTGARGAGTTGCACTCAACAGCTCAGTGTCCAAATGGAGACCAGTGATGAGTGCTGTTCCTCAGGGTTGGCATCAGGACTGGTGCTGTTCAACATGGGCAGTGGGACTGAGTGTATCCTCAGCAATTTCTGCTGATGACACCARCCTCTGTGGTGTGGTGGACACGCTGGAGGGAAAAGATGGGGAAGAAAAGGTTTTGGGAAGACCTTAGACCCCCTTCCCGTACATAAAGGGGCTGCAAGAGAGCYGGAGAGGGACTTCTTACAAGGTATTGGAAAGATAGGTCAAGGAGGAATGGATTTAAACTGGAAGAGGGTAGATTTTAGATTAGATATTCAGAAGAAATTCTTCCCTKTGATGGTGGTGAGCACCTGGCACAGCCAATGAGGCTGTGGGTGCCCCATCCCTGGGAGTGTTCAAGGCCYCCATTCAASTGAATGGGGCCCTGGGTGATCTGGTCTAGTGGAAGRTGTCCCAGCCCAGGKCAGGGGCTTGAAACGAGATGAGCTCTAAGGTCCCTTCCAAACCAAGCCATTCTATGAATCCATGATTCTGTACAGGAGAAAAAWTATTAACTCCATTAAAACAATTTCTGACTTTTTCTTGTTATTGTCACTATTGGTTGTTTTTATTCTGGAATAAAAATGTCCATATGGATAGAGTTTAGGGTTTTGAATTTTTTTWAAGTAATTTTTTAAGTAATTTTTTTAAGTTCTTACTTGGCTGAATGAGTTTAGGCAAGGCCTTAGCTTTTATCAATGTGCTATTCCACTATATGCAGGTTGCTGTTGCAAGATGCTATGGAAAGCTGTAGGACAAAGTAGAACATATTCAGTTTAAAAATTCTGTGGGAAAGTCTGAATTTGTATGTGTGTTAGTAATCCTGTATTCAAGATACTTCTGCTGTGAGGAGATATGTATTTTTTTCACGTTTTACTGTATATGTTTTTTTGGTTTTGTTTTTCTGTTTCTTTCTACTATCTATTCTATTTTTACTTTTTTCCCCCCTTATGTTAGAGAATAAAATCAGTGAATTAACACAAAAAACATATAAGGCAAGAAATAAACTGATTTTCATTTATAGTGGGCATTTTAATTATCATTAATAGGGATGTCCTTCTTTAAATGAACATAAATAACTATCAAAATATGATGGCTATCAGATTGACAACAAATCTGATTTCATTTATTCTGTCTATAGGTACAGATCCTTTGTTGTCTAAGTTGTCATAACTGATGAYTTGGTGAACAGTGATATATTACTCCAGCTGGGGAGGGCCCAGTGTAAGAATACTGATGAATCAGTCGTTCAGGTTTTCTTTCATTWTACATTTTCCCTCCTAGATTATCCTTGATTTTACTCTCCTGTGTTTTCCTCTGTCTTTTTTCTCAGCCGTGTGGTTATTTAGGGAACAATCATAGTGTTCATAGAGGTTTTTAGTATAATAAATGTTTTCACATTTAGTTTGGTATAAAATTTACATATGTTTGGCAGTGCTGTGTCAAATGGGAGTAAATCCTGAGGAGGTGCCCCTGACTTAACCCAGTGTCTTGTGTTATCCAAAGAATGACTTCAAAGCTGATTATTTCACTGAGAGGAACCACACAGGGCAACCCTTTGATTTTCCTTTTTACTGCTCACAAGCTCTGATAAAACAAATTAAAATAAAATTTCTCAAAGACTGCTTCTTTATATTTTTAGTTGCCCTAATAAAAGAGATCACCTCCACGTTTTTGGTTGTGCTATAAAGTGCTTTTCTATTGAGCCAGTGTGATTACCATTTGCACATTCCTTAGTTTAAAGGAAAAAAGAAAGCTTTATAACTTGGAGCCTGTATCACACAGCCCTGGCATTGTATTTAACGTGAWTCAGTACTGCAGCTGTTTATTCCCTTTCTTCTTTTCTCTGACAACAATTTAAGATGTTTTTGTTTAAAGTGAAGCCATGTTCCTGTTATTCACCTATGTTATAAAAATCCTGTCATATTTGAAAGTGTCATCAGTTCAGCAAATGTTTGAAACTGTATTGAGAATTTAATAGATCTGAGCAGATGGGTCCCTAGTTTCAATCCCTGTAGTGAAAGATGTGCACTGCTGAGAACCTGCCTTTAAACAATGACTATACCATATGTTGTTGTAAAGAAACATGTTAAGATTTGGCAACCTGTTTAAAAAAAAAAGCTTTGTATTGTTCAACCTCTTATTCTAAGATTGCTAAAGTTATCTCAAAACATGGAACAAATAATTTAAATCAAACAGTTTAACAGTGCTGATTTGCATTTAACCTGGTGTGTCCTGAACAGCTCTGTGCATAACTGAGAAAGACTCAGAAAAGTGCTAGTGCTGTATCAAATAGTATGTTGGCAAATCATTTAACTGGGCTGTCCTGAAGTTTTGTTTGATGTGTGAGAACATAGCCTTCTCACACTGATTTTATTATGAATGCAGGAAGTAATGGTTATTAGGGCCTGGGAATTCTGGTAATACAAATACTTGAATTAACATGTTACCACTGACAGTAGACTTACTTTGTTAGCAAAGATCTCCAAGCATTCAAGTAAAAAATATTGTATTCAAAGGCCAGTAAAAGATGAAGTCACAGCTTATCTTCTAGTGCATAAAAAGTAACCACAYACTTAACATGGGATATCTGTTAATTTACAACTGTTGGAAACAGCAAATAAGAGAACCTAAAATGAGTCAAGGCTTGTATGAAAAAGTAATGTCATTTAGTAGACAAATGACTTAAGTGAAATAACAGCTGGACTTTCTAGGGTGTGAGGTCTTATTTAGGCCTGAACTAAAGCAACTACTGAATTTTTTTTGTCTTTTAAAAGTATTAACTATACCTAGACAGCCTTGATAATTTATGTCATACTGCATTGCTAGTAGAAACATATTTATGAAACAACTTTTTTTTCCCATCTATCTTTCACTGTCCTTCACAAAGTGATTCCCCTGCATTTGGGAGGGAAGTCACACACACCAGAAGTGCAGAGTCARTAACAGTGCCACATACCATGCAATCCCAGTGAGAAGTGGTATGCTTGAGATCCATATCCTTMGATACAGCTTGTATGGAATTGTCATCAGATTCCATTAGATACGGTCCAAATCTGTGGCCACAGTGACTGCTAGAGACTGCTCCTGAAGGCTCTGCCTCCATAGCCTATAGCTGAACATTTATCCTGCAAGGCTGAACTTGTCATAAYTTCATAGAGTTTTGATTCACGGTTTGTAGCCTTCTCACAGGGAAAACATTGATTGTAATTAATACTTGGTATTTTKAACCTTTTTCTGAATCCTTAGTAAGCTCTTAAATTTAATTTCCTTTCATCTCTCAGATAATGGTGTATGCTGGCAATCTTTTCAGAGACAGGATTGAGTTCCTCATTTAAGCTGAATGGGAAGTTGTGTTGAATCATGGAGTGGGCCATGCTGTCAGCACAGTTTGGCATTGTGGCTCAYGCTCTAGGGGTGCTTTAGGCTGGGTCATTGCTTACTAAGATATTTAAAGCATACAAATGCAGTTATTCTTTTACAATGTGCAATATATATGGCTTTTGAATGGGAGATGAAGGTTTGTCTAAGACACAGGTAATAATTAGGTGGTGAAGGAATGCACATTTAAGGATGTAATAACATGCTTTAACATATGAGTGGTGCAAGCACATCCATAACAGTAGTGCTGTACCTGTGGTGATCTGAGAACACAGAAGTACAGGGAAGGCAAGGTTTCTATGAAGAGCAAAATGTTATTTGCATGAGTTTTCATCTGGAGAAATGCAAGACAGAAAGAGATATCTGTAGAAGCAGCAAATGTCAACCTGTSTTCCATTTGGGAATAATTGCTTTGATAATTTAAATTACTT
The DNA here is from genome assembly GCF_030028575.1 of Malurus melanocephalus. Taxonomy (NCBI): domain Eukaryota; kingdom Metazoa; phylum Chordata; class Aves; order Passeriformes; family Maluridae; genus Malurus; species Malurus melanocephalus. The sequence goes on from NW_026623299.1 coordinate 2,149,956, forward strand.
AATTACATTAAACAGTTTGAAGGAAAAAAGGTGGCAAGGACTCCTGCAGCCCAGGGAGAGATGGAAAAGTCATTAGTCACTAGAAGACTGAAGGATGATGATGGAAAACTACAATAAAGGGAAAGTTTAAAAGCAACTACTAAAAAGAAAAAAGTGTATGGAGATAGGGAGGTTATTATAAAAAAAAAAAACAACCACAACTATGTTCTTCCAAAGTAATCTTGTGAATTTTAGTAAATTCATGTGGGTTGTGTTACAAAAGAATTTCTCCACCAGCATCCTTGCAGACTGTGATTTATTATCTGTGATGTAATTGTCTTCATGTTTGTATTTAAAGTAACTAAGTTCTTTCTTTGTTCTTTCATTTCCTTAAATTGAATATTTTCTCTCTTTAAGTGTGAAGGCACTTGTTCTTTTATTTGGTGAGAGAATCAAAGCAGCTCAGACAGATTGCAGAGCATTGTTCCTAATCAAATGAAAGTAGATAACTCTGTAGTTTGAAAGTGAAACCCAGCAGCGGTTCCAATGAAAACAAATCTCATTAAGTGTAACTATTTTCTCTATTTATATTGCCTTGTTTTTCATGTCCTTTCAAATTGGTGTTTCTTTCTTCTTCTTTTGTAGTTCTAACAGACCAAAATGAAATTAAACATGCTCTGATTGCATTTACATCATCCAAAAATCCAGTGACTCATATCATATGGAAGGTACATGATTTAAAGGCTCAGTTAYGTGAACTTTGTAGAAAGTTTGTTGTTTGGTATTATCAATACTTCTTCTTCCAGAGCAAATGTGTCTGAAATACTTTCAAAGGAAGACAACTGAAAAAATTTCAAAAGAAGACATGGTTTGAGTCCTGCTGAAGTGCTTTCCATAACAATATGATTCTTAACAAGTGTTGATCATTAAATGCCTTTTTAGTGTATATTTTATTTTTAGTAATGATAAATGTGGCTGTCTGCAAAACTTTTTTTTTGCCTGTGAAGTKTCCTACCAAAATGAGATACAGGTCTGCTATGAAGCAGAGATGAGTTATCACTAACATTGGTCACTTGTTACTGCAAAAATCCCACTAAAAATCTGCTYCTAAGAAATTATAACTCACATTACTAATACTACATACTTTAATCATGAAATTGGTAGAAGGACAAGCCTTGGTCTGATTTGCCAATGTATATCATAACAAAACCCCAAATACCTAAGCTAGTTTTCAGAGTAAATGCTGATGTTTGCTCTCAGAGTTGCACATGCAAACCCAGAAATTTCATACCTGTACCTGCAAAGGAGGTTTTCTATATAAATATGGACTATGTAAATATAGACRTAGATAATTTCAAAGTACTTCTAATATCAGCAGGAGGTGAGGACAGTAAGAATTGTGTAGTGTTAATTCATTAAGTATTTCTATGAGAAGTGAAAATAATGTTTAATTGACCCATAACACAGCATATTGAATGCTCTTAGTTTACAGCAGATATATTCAAGGATGGAAAGTTAAGATATTTGTGTGCATGTTTATAAAATAATTTCTTCTGAACAAACTGGATTCTTCTGTGTCAGRTGTGCATGAACTACCAGTTCCTTAGCAAGCTCAGTTTTATGRAAGGTATAAAATACCTACACTGATTTATATAATATTGGAGAATAGGCGTGAAAGTATTTATGTAGAAAAGTTTGATGGTTTGAGGAAAAATCTGAAAATTTCTGTGCAGAAGTATTTTTTTGTCAGCTGACACTGAAAAGCAGCAACCTTTCAATTGATTGCTGTAAGATACTTTTTATGAGAGGAAAACTACTGTCTTATATAGTAAAGTTTGCTTTTAAAATTCATACTTGTCCCACCTATGTCAGTGTTCCTAGGGTGGTTAAAAGTAACCAGTGCCTTAAGATCTGGATCTCCAATCAATTAATTTTATTTTGGATAATTGCTGGCGCTGGACATCTGGTGTGATTACTTCTATCACATTGCTTTTGTCTCTATTTCCACTARACATCTGCCCTGCAGACGTTGTTTTCATTGCCAAAAAAAGTCTAGAAAACTTGTGTTAGTCTCAGCRAGAGAACAGCCTATAGAAGAAATCTCAATGAACAAAAGTCAGTTTGTGGATTCCATAATGTTTAGCTTGTGACATTTGGACTGCTAATTTAGCTGAAACTATAAATTACATCAGGTTCCCTTATATTTTTCTCAAGCTAAGAAGTGTTTATTTTTCATCATTCTCTATCAGTTGTATATTTTTCCACATGCAACTCATCCCTATATCATGGCTCCTAAAGGTACTGTGAAATAACGAGAACTATTTCTCCAACACTGGCCATTGTCAGGACATTGTCACCAAGATGTTTTGAGAGGCCTTCAGTTCTGAATAGTGATAGGAAAGAATATTCCTTCATTACCAGGATACTGAGCAGCTGAAGATTACTCATATAATAACTTTGTATTTCTATTCTGCAGAATGCTGGTATACTGGTGAATTTGAAAGCTCTTTGAAACAGTGTTAGTTTTTTGSTTCTGCTTATGCTTTAGTTTAAAACAATGGATTTTTTACTATCTACTGCAAAAAAAAAATCAAATATACTGTTACGAATTATATGGCATTACAAATCCAGTTTCGGAGTTAGAGAAATGTCTCCAGAGTTCCAAATTAGTGGCTGAAGTAGACGCTCAGACCTGAAATCTGTGCATATTAGCAATCTGCAGTATTTCTTCCTCAGTGTGGGTATTCAATTGCTGGAAGAAGTTGCTGAAAGGGGAAGAAAATCTYATTGTATTTTCTCATATCAAATTTACTTGAATATGTCTAATTATATCATGCTTGACTGTCAGCAGAAAAAGTGCTTGGGTAATGTTTTCCAAGAGCATAATAAAAAATGCAAAGAAAAAACCCAGCAATAGTGGGGGTTTTTTTTGTCCTTATTCTGTCTGCATGATAGTGATGTTCCCCTTTYAGGCACTTTGAGTTGTTTCCATTTTTTTAAATTTTGTGCTAAAATACTTCCCCATTTTGCTGTACCCACTAAGAATTTCCCATGCCAAACTGCTTTTACTGGGACAATCACACGATAGTTTCAATTCTAGAAGAAAACCTTTACAGAATTTTGAAAGGATACATTTATAGTCTGATCCTGAAATCTTGAGGCTTCTTTTACTGTCTCATGTAAGATTCTTATAATGCAGCCCAGKTTTTTTACTATATTTCCCTGAGTCTATGTAGTCCAGAGCTGTTGCCTTCACAGTAGACCTTCCAAATAAAAAAGCTGCTTATATAATCTAGAAGCCACAGCTGGTCATCTCTTATATATCAGAGAAAAGTTGTTTTACAGTACTTATTTCCTATTATCGAAAGAAGAAAGGAGGCTAGGGAACCATCTCAGACTTTCATTTCATTGACTGTTTTTATTGTCCAATTCAAGCTCAGGATGATTATGATAGTAATAATACTATCACCTCAAAGGATTAGCTCACTTTTCTGTCTAAATCTTAATTTACTTGCACATTATAATCCATTCCRTAGGAAATGTCATCACTTTGTTGCAGTCGAGAGTCACAGTTTGTACAGGATTGTGCAGTTCAACCTTTCTGTTACCTTGAGGGTCTCACAGTGACCGTTGCTCATATTAACTTATTTTCTATCCTTATCTTGGTAGCTGACAAGTAAAATGTTTTTCAAACTCCGCAGTCTGTTTTGCACTTATTAACCCTTTAAGACTCACAGTCAATATGTCACAGTCTCCTCTGAAGTGCAGACCATGATGTACATGAAACAACCCATCTTGATTTTATTTCTAACAGATCTTCTGTGACTGAAATCAATTCCAAATGTAGGATCTATCCTTCMAGAGGTGGAGGCTTGTTCTTTCATGTCAAGAGGGCCTACTTAACTTGGGGATTCATTCCTTTCCCTTGAAATTTTCATTCCAAGAATATAAATATGATCTTGATTTGTGCACCTCCAGTGAAAATGATGAACACAAAGTCTCTTGGAGTCAAATTTTTCATTACATACCAGAAAAACCCACATAGGATTTCACAAGGGAATATTCTGTGGTGGCTTCAGTCACTGTCTAGGTTATCAGTTGTGTACACATCTCTTGGCCCTGGCATTTGGACAWGTCTGTCCTGAGATTGGCACTCTCCATACAAGTTAATAAAATTTGTAATGCATTTCTGCTTTTTATCAAGGGTTATAATAGTAATGACAGATAGCACTAGCATGTTWTGTGTCAGCATACAAAACCAGCATGGGATTCCCTCTGTCTGCCTGTAAATGTTCTGATAATGAGGCTGACTTGTTCAATATCAAGTTGCCTTGATTCTACCTCACAGGAATCCCCGACACATTACAGTATAACCTGTGCTGCTCAAGTCTGATGAATTACAAATGAGAACAGTGGAGCAATACTCTTCCAGGATTTGTGGGTACCTTGAAAGTGATCTTCCCTTCAGGACCTAAATGAAAAGCCCCTCTTTCTCTGGCAGTCTGTTTTGTGGCTTCTTATTATGTATATTCCAGCTGCTGAGGGAAAAGTTTCTCCTATCTCAGCTCTGCCTGATGGTCATCTAGAAGATAGAAGGGTAATTACAATAAGCTAGGGTTGTCCAAAGCTGATCTCTTCCTGAATTTGTTCCAGCTCTTAGAGAAGGTGTSTGAAAACTTGTCTTCCTCTTGTATAAAATCTTGCTGTATTAAAAAGTTATAGTAAACAGAAGAATGTGACAATTTCCTCAGAAATTTTAAATACATTGTCTTTGTCTGTCTTTTTTGACTAATCTTACTTGTGATTAGATGTCACAGTTTTGTCTCTTAAATGCAAAGTAGATAACAAAATACATGCTTTCATTTTCCATCTGTATGCCAACATTTTCAGTTTTCACATTGACAAGAGAAGCTGGCTGTTTTTGACACACTTTGATCACAAATTTCAAGGACCATCTCATCTCTGTTAGTTTATTTGTAGGAAGAACTATAAGAACAACTAGTTTATTTGTAGGAAGAACTATAAGAACAACTAGTTTGTTTGTAGGAAGAACTATAAGAACAACTAGTTTGTTTGTAGGAAGAATTATAAGAACAAACTAGTGTTTTAGTTTCAGTGTGATAACGATTGAGGTAACTCAACTATAATTGAGGCTTTTGCATGTTCCTAAGTCGTTGAGGGTACATTTTCAGAAATGTCTGGTGACTGAGGGTGCATATGTAGACATTTCTGTAAGAGGTGCTGAAATTATTGGTGCTGAAAGTGGAACATGGTTGCTGAATCTGGACAGTCCAAATGAATCCAACTAAAAACCCCTGTCCTCCTATTAGCTGATGTAGGAGGGCAACAATCATGCCACAGTCTGTTTCCAGGAATGTGGTTCTGCCATCAGCCTCAGCYTCATTAGCTTTCTGTCTAGTGCCAAATCTAGCAGAATTGTCTTCCTGCTTTCTGTGCTTTCTYGTGAAACTGCTYGGTCCTCTCTCACAGAACTCACAGGCCCAGTCCCTACAGTAATAACTTTTTTWAAAGTTGTTTAAAAAAGCRAAAAGAAGGAAGTCTCCTTCTGTCTTCTAGTRAGTTACTTTTTCTCTTGAGTTTTCCTACAGAAAGCTGGGTATTCAGACTTGCAGTGTATGAGAATTTAGACATCCAACTGATTTCAGTAGGACTTTTCAAATTCAAAAAATAGAATGTAAGAACAACTTCTCTTGCTCAGATGAAATGTTTGTCTGAATCAGTGACTCATCTTAGCACTGACCAGCGTCAGAGTACAGGAAAGCCAATGAGAAGATAGTAAGTGCATGGTGCCATTTCCCCAAAATGCTCTCCCAGCCTCCAACAGTTTTCAGAACAGGAACTTCCTGAGCCRAATATGGCCTCTGCATTTATTTGTCAAGGCTGGATTTTCTTCCACTAATTTTACTATTCCACTTTTTGTGTCCCTATGAACTTTTAGTATCATTAAGTTCTACAGATTAGCTATGCACCGTGAAGCAGTACTTGCTTGAACCTGATGCCTACTCATTTTTATGTCAGCCTGGTTGTACACTCTCTCATGTATTATATTCTGTGTACTGCAGGAGTTGATTGATATATTTAGMTGCTGTAGACTCCTGTTTATGTTTCTGTTCCTCATACAGAACCTGTTCYATACGGTGGTGCACATAAACATCTGTAAGTGATAAATAGGAATCATGGTGTTGTGTCTGGCCAGATAGAATGGCAAAATAATCTATTAATTGATTAAATAGATGAATCCCAGTAAAAATGTTATATTCCTGGATTTCAAGCTAATTGTCTCTTGGTATTTGAATCCTTATACTTCTGGTCATAGTACTTTAATTTGCTAAACATGAATTATATGCAGTTTTTCACTTCAGTGTTCAATGTCCAACARATATATTGAGATAGAGATCAAGTGGGCTGTCAAGATAATAGAATACTGCATTAATATTTATGTAGTTATATCTATTTATTATAATGTATTAATATTTTCTTATCCCTGAACTTTKCATTTTGTCTATCTACCTGACTGGGGTTACTAACCACTTACCACTCCTTTATCCTAATAATGGATTCAGCCCTTAGCATCTGTTCTCTTACCCTTCACTTTAACTCTTTTAACCTAACAATGCTTAGTTTCTTGACTAAGAGTTTGYTAAAATACCATTCTTTTGTATTCATTAGCTCATATTGTGGCTATATGTGCATCAGTGTAGAGGAATTGTTAATATTTATTTGTGTAAGATGGAGGGTATCTCAAATTTATGTTCATTACATTACATGAAAAAAATCATGCAGGGGAAAGAGAAATGCAGTTCTTGGAGGGCTCTGTAGACAGGAAAATTCCTTTGTCACAYAGAGTGCAGCAGAGTGAGCACACAGGTGATGTCAGGTGCCTGCAGGAGGATGTGAGCTGCCTGACACATTCGCTTCCTGACCAGTCACTGGATGGCAGTGAGCTGCAGCAAAGCCCCTGGGAGACAAATACCTTGTCTTTGTGATGGAGAATCAAATACTGCAGCAAAAAGCCCCCAAGAGGAAAACATCAAACTATGAGAAAGATAAAAGAGAAAATTACAGAAAGGTATTAATTGGATTAAGTTTTTGCCTTGGTTCTTTTYTAAAGAACTTCACTTTTTGGAGACATGTGGCAGAATGTTTTTAGACAGTTCTAACATATTTCATTCTCCCCTCATCTCTTTGCTGTTCATTYCCCTTTTAATGCATTTCTTTTTTCACCTTTTCCTTTCTACCTTACTTTTTATTCTCATCAATCACCCTTTGATAGCTTTGTATTTACCTCTCTTTGTTTGGATCAGTTATTGAAAGTAAGCAACGACTTTTGATGTCTCATTARCACTTTTTGAGGCTTTCTTCTCGCCTCCCAGTTTCTGATTACAGAAGCATAACAGTTGTCATGAAACCAATATCATAAATAATGGAGTCAGTATGTTTGTGTATCTGATGAATATATAATACTCAGTTCCCATAATTAAGGCAACTGAAAAGATTTTAGCATATAAATAAAAAAACACTGTCTGCATTTTAAACTTAGGAGGCTGCACACAGGCAGCTTCAGAGCAGCCATAAGCAGAGGTGCCAACAACAGAATCAGATAACACTGCTGGGAAAAAAATACATTCCTGAGTTTGACATCTGGGTCCTGCAGCTGGAGTGACTGGAAGAAGAAAGGGAAACAGTACAGACTGTCATCAAAAGGAGATACTGGTGCCAAGTGGAAATTGCATACAGATGCCACTTTTTTACTTAAGACAAATAGCTCAACTATATAAAAAGACAACAGCAACAACATCCAAGGATGTGCTTAGAAGTGCCTGATGGGTAAATGAGCATTGCTTTTTGTGAGTAACACTGGCTTATAACTAGAGATGTGTGATTTTGAAGTCGAATTTAAAGCTGGATATGTTTTAATGTTTGAACAAATAAGCTCTGAAAAAAAAAGTCAAGGAACAAACATGGTGTATTCCAGCTATTTTCTGAGTAACTCATTGTTTTAGCTTTCCTGCCCAATACTTCATTTTGCAATATATCACTCTTGCTTAGCACATCAGGTAATCACACAGGGCCCACTGTAGTMATTCTGCTGAAATGCCCAAAGTATCTGAATCAAAAATTAGTAAGAACTATTTAGACAACTTTCCTAGAACATGTGAGTCAAGTATCTCAACAGAGAAATAATGTGTTTTCAAAAATAAAATGGAAAAAGTAATCTAGACTTTAAAGTGTTTTAGGAGTTGCTTGGCTGGACCTTCTGGGGAAGGCAGATGATCAGGAATATCCACTATCACACAGGTTGTGCTATGTGATGTGTAATACCTGCTGTGAATACAAAAAGATTGTGTGCCCTTTTTGTTGAGGAAACTATGCAATAAAGGCAATAACAAAACAGGAAATACAATAGCACAAAATACCATTAGGGATGCACGGCCTAGAAAGGGTACCAGCAACAGTCCTARMAAGAGRCAGGAAAATACTGTAGAAATAAAGAGGWAKGTGGAGGAAGATTTAGATTTCAGAATTATTTAGACCATGAATTTATGGTTTTAATCTATTGTACAATGGAAAGATGTCCATGTACTGGAATCACTTCTACCCTGTTGACAACTTCAGCAAAAAAGCTGTATAAATCAGGGGTCCTAACTATTTTCCTTTGTTTACAGAGGTAGTCCCAGGAAAGTTGTGGCATCTTCAGTGTAGCAGTTTTTCTGTAATTGTTTAGMGCTTGTACAAATTCTAGAAGCATCAACCCAGACATCTTTTACAGCACTAATCAATCATAATTAGTAAAACTGTTCCATTACACAGTGTCCGATTTTAGAGGTAGAGTATTTAAGGCTTCTCTTTCTATTACCAGATCTTCAGTATCTGCAAATTGATTCCAGGCTGCTTTACTAAGAAGAGTAAATGAGAGCTCTTATTTAGGGAGTAAGCAATCCGTGGTTTTGAAATTCTGTATACTGAAATACTTGAGGAAAAATAATGTAGTTTGGCAGCTAAATAACTTCTTCACTGAAGGACACTTTACGTAATATACTGCRAATTGAAAGGAGTAAAGCTTGAACCCCAGTCAATCCTATACAAACAAGACCCTTTCTTGTTTAGCTTGTATTATAACTTGCTGTCTTGGTGCTATCTGAAGCAGCATCAATGGGTCTTGCTACCATTTGGGAAACCTGTGTACGTTTCAGTCACACATTGTTCTTGCAGGATTTCCTTAGGCTAAGCCACAGAAGTGAAAGAGCTCCATTTAAGAGAGCCTGTGAATAACTAGGAAATGAGCATCAAACTCGGCATTATCTGAAGATGTTTGTTAACATGCAGGATGTTCCTTAAGGCCTCTATCTTGAATGAGAAGAGTTTTTATTCAGGATTGCTTTTTGAAAAAACAAGAGTTCTTTTGCATGCATGTCACTATGGGCCCTACTCAGGCAAAGAACGCTGTTTGATGCTCTTGGCACAGTTTCCTTGGATATAACTGCCATAGGCAGCCTTATTTGAAMGAAGATTATAACTTTTCAGTGACGAGAATGGGCACAACTTACAGCCTTGCACACTCACCTATAAACTACTCCTGTTCTATTGCAAAGTTGTAACAAAGATCATAAAACCCTCTGGTTCTCTACTGAGGGATCTCTAGAAGGAAACCACTGTCCTAGAGAGAAGATTCTGCACTTTTACCAGAAGATCAACTGTGACCCTTGCCTTATTTTATAAAAAATGCTACATTTTTTATCTAGCTGAGAAAAAGGAAATACCTTTGTATAGACWGTAGTCTCTGCTTCCTAAGGAATGTTAGGCAAAATTATTTGTTATTATATAGTAGAATAACAAATAGCTGGAGAAGCAAGTTTTAGGTGAGTGCCAACTCAAAAGGACAGCCATGGAGATAAGTGAAATTGAAGAGTCCTTTCTAAATAAAATATTATGAGGCAAAGTATAATCAGTTGGATCTGTGGATGTGTGTCTGTGTACTTGCATGCATGTATTAAGAAAACAWACATATGCTTCCAGAAGTATGTTCTTACTTGAGGTCTTGCCTACAAAATTTACACCAGTGAAAAAAATCTAGGAAGTTATACTGGTGTAGTTTTCTGTTATATTGGCAGTCTCAGAAASAGCTTAAGAGAAGAGAGAAGAATTAACCTTTAGACTGTGAAATCTTTAAATTGTGAAAGCTGTCCRCCAAAAAGTTAAGAAAGCATAAAGCATAACCTTGTTAATTCAAAGACAAAAGGGATCCACTCATACATTCACTCCTGTGTGCTTTGTATAAGCATCATCCTCATCTCTAGGGAAGCTAAGACATAGAAGAATACAAATGCTGTATTCATGTTTATCTAATTAATTTATAGAGAGATTCCTAACTCAGCAGACAGTTTTTTATATATCAAAGTCAAAGGTCCTAACATATGTCAGCCTTCTTACACAGATGTTATACATTTGATATCTAATAAATAATTAAACATTAGATTCAGCAAAGCTACACAGAATATAGATTTGGCCTASTTAATATTTGGAAATTTGAAAACCAGAAATAATGTAGATACCACAATGCTTTTAATAAGGCAAAGTGAGGTTGTTGACAAGATTTGCTTTGCAGGCTATGCCAATTTATGTTAATTCAGTGCAAAATCAGGCTGGGATATTGAATACATTACCATTTTCCACTCTGTGCCCACTGACTTGTAAATSTTGAATTATTAGCTTTTTAATTCTAATGGTTTTATCAATTGCCTATTTTAGATGGAAGATCTTTAAAAAATGTCAGAATAGCGTAAGTTTTCCAGTTACACTGTCTTTTGAGCTATTTTAAATTAGAAATGAAGCCACCATGTAGTGTATMTGAAGATACCTGCACTTCAGAAACAATAGGAGTGCAGCTGAAGTGAGGCTACACCAGCAGATGTGAACTAATTTCTCATCCTTTCCAAGTCATAAGCAATTAACTGTTTCTTTTCCATAAACCCAGACTATCTATTGTAATGTAATGGAACAAATACAAAGCATCTGGAAAGAAAATAATTATAATTAAATTAGTGTTTCCAATTAGAGAAAATGGTGAACCTTTCCCTTGATTTAGAGTTATAATAATCATTTGTAATCTGATTTAAAAGGGGCTTATGGTTGCATTCATAAAACTGGGAGACATTAGGATTGACATGACCTCTTAGGTATCCAGAGAAATTATAGGTCTACAGAGGTAAGAATATATCATTAAGTCCTAAGCTGACAGCATTTTTTTATTTGTACTGACCTTTGGTTGGATTAAGTCCAGTCATCAGAAAATAATTCCATTTTGAACAGCTGAGCATTATTATCAGGTTTTGCTGATTCAGGATTAAGTGTACCTCAGTGGCTGAGGAGCTCATTAGGATGAGCTGTCTGTTAGCGTGTGGAGTTTGTGAAAAGCCTGAGGAGGAAAACACGTTGTAGCTGTTTGTGTCTGGTGTGTGGATATCCTCTATAATGCTTTTTACRTGGCACAGAGTTCTGCAGTATTCTAGACTCCACTTACTGACAGCTAGACTACAACACATCGTGTTTCTGCAAATGATATGGACACTTAAATTCAAACATAAACYTTAAGAAGCTTTTGTGGATTCCTAGCAGATCTGATACACACAGTGTATCAGCTAGTGCACAGAACTGTTTCTGACTGGATAGTGCCAGTTGACAAAGTAGATCTGCCTAACCCCCAGCAGAAGTTATAAACAAAGCATTTCGCAGCTTTTTCCAAGGACAGTGCTTTCTCCTCTAGGTGCTCTTCTAATCCTACACAAAACATTGAAGAGTAGGAGGAGGAGCCCCCTTGCAAAAACAATGTCCCTTGTCAAGGGACATGGAGGCAAAAGCTCCGGTTTCCTTGCAGTCGGAGAGCCACTGTCTCTCGGGAGGTGCTTAATCATCATGCTGTTGTATTTGATGGGGTGCTTTTGTCTTGTGAGTCCTTTTGAAAATGTTGAACTTTGCATAAATAAATATTCACCAAGAGACTAATTCTATAGCCCAGTGGCCAGGACAGCCGGGATGGATAAAGGGACAGGTAATCACAGCTGCTTCTCTGGCTGCATTGATATTACCTCGGCTAATATCACCCAACAGCACCACAGTGGTCTCAGTCAGGGTCACCTCAGCAGTTCAATACCATGTTTCAGTACAGGAAGATGCACTTCCATTTTCCTSCTAGAACATGGCTTGTAGAGGTGGCAATGGGCCCCAGTTTGGCTGGCAACTGAGACAGTACACGTAAAGTTTGTGCTACTAAGGACAGAGGATTTAAAAATGTATTCTGAAGAGTACAAAAATATTTGTTCTCATTTTTTGATTGTTACTGAAACTGGTGAATGAATGAATGAATGAGATCTCTGGATAGCAGAGTGCTCTTAAATATCACAGACAATGATCTTGTATCCTTCCTCTTTTACAGAGTCCCCACATAGTCTTTAATGAGGGGGCAAATTTTCTTAATACTCCCTCAATATTAGCTTGTAGGAAGGAGCAAGAGTGAGGAGATTCAAGGATTTGTGGCTCTGTTGATTCTTTATTCTCTGGGCTGAAGTATGGTTAAACTGTTGGACTGGTGAATACACTATACTGAATATTCATGCACTTGCCAGGCTCTCCCCTTTATTGCAGAATATTAGGAGAGCCTCATAGCTCCATACATGCAGACTTTACAATCTCAGCGTATTTAGTTAGGCTTCAACATGACTGTGCTGACTRCATTTCTTCAGGGAAACAAAATCTTCATTTGAGGCAGGGATCTAGTGTTTTTTACTACCGAGTTTTCATACCAGGAGGCAGCTTCTTTCCTTARCTGACAGGTTACAGAGAGAATCAAAACATAATACTCAAAGTGCTTCATTGTCCTTACTTTTGGCTTGGTTTTTTTTAGTGATTGTTAAATGGGTGAAAACCTGGTCTGTGATTTTCATATAATTCTTCTTTTAAAAATCGCACAAATGTCCACCTCATTCATAAAGTCCTGTAGTCTCTATATATGAATGTAGAATTGCAGTGTATCTGAACAAATAGCTACATTAAATCTGATGAGCAGTATAGTCAAGAACATGATTGATCATTGAGATCTTTTAGTTCAAAACTCTGTTATTCAAGACGTCTTTCTTGAGCTTTGTTTCAGGAAAAGGTGCTCTGCAGGACCATGATCATGTAGTCAAGAGGTAATGATATTTTACATAAGGAGCAAACAGRGCTCACTTCCCTTAAAGAAGGGCATCTGTTCTCTCCATGCTTTGTCAACCTCTTGCCCCCCACCTGAGAACTCGTTTGCTTGTTTAACATCTGATTGTTTACTTAAGGAAGTTTTGACAAGATAGCTAAACGGATCTAACAACTTGCTGGTCTCAAAAGCCAGGGTCCCACTTCTTTGCTCCGCTGACAGCTCCCAGGTGCATGAACCTGCCCTCAGTCTTGCAATTGCTCTGATTTTTGACTTCTTAGTGAGACAATTCAGTTCACTCTGCTGACTGAGATCCATTCACTTCCTTCTGTTCATTTGTTTTCCGTGGCTGGTGAGCTTTACAAAACATGAGTCAAACTAAGAGCTTATTGCTGCTGAACGAAAAAACGAAAAAAAGTAACAACTTTTCTTTCTTTGCTTAGCCATGTCTCTGATGGCTTTTTTTTTTGTTTATCTTGAGGGTAATCAGCCTTCTTTCAGAGCTAATTTCCTTAAAATGGCATAAAATAAAAAAAAATACTGTCTATTTAATCAATTAAGTCTGCTCAAAATAAAGTGTGACTTATTCAATAGATAATGCACAGCAGGCRACAGGTCCACAGGACTTAGAATCAGAGTACTGAAGATATCAAATGAAAGGATTAGAAGAGGGAGGGAAGTAGAAAAGGAGGGAGAGAGACTGAACTTTGCAACAGAGGAAGTTAGATTGCTTCAAATTCCCGTGAAACTCCAATCCTCAAGGGCTGACCTGGTTTGCCAAGGAGTCACATGAGCAGAGACTGAGGGGTTTGCATTGGTAGGAGTAATGAAAAGAAGGAAGGGAACTGTGAGGTGTGAGACTCATTTTTCCTGCTGTTGATTAGTAGATGGGCTCGGCTACCTTGTGTCAGTGCATTGTTAGTGCCCAGTTCCATGTGGGAAAGCTCTGGTAAGGGATCAACTCARTAGAGTGGGGGAGAAAGAGAGCAAGTAAAGCATGACCTGAAAGGCCTTGGAAAGGAAGGTAGTAAACACCGAGGGGCAGGGGAGGACAGGAACTCTACATTTCCTTCGCTGTCAAATTAAATCTGACGTGAACCTTGCCCTTGTACAATAATCCTGTCTTCCCTTTTATTCTAGTTAGACTGTGCCTTCTCCTATCAACGCATTCCTGTGCCAAGTTCCAACAGCGACCTTAACACTTTTATGAGACGTAATCCCTCCCACAAAGAGCAGGAGTAATAGATTTCAGGCTTACAATGAACCAAATATTGGCAAGACATATCTATTGCTATYACAATAAAACATATTTATAAAAACACCAGAATTATTCTCTTGCTTCCCACAGATTTTAGAGATGGAATTGATCTGTGGACACTGAGGTAGGTCCCAGTTTCATCTTCTACAATCAATCATACCAACATTAGTATCAAGCATGCTCTCTTTGGTGAATTCTTRTTCGGGCTTGGCAAAATCAGTGGTTTCAAACATATTTTAAATACTAGATATTTTCCCCAAGGAAATACAAAATGGAAACTATTAGCCTGAGAGAGGTCAGTATTGAAAAGGAGCAGCTGTGAGAAAGGTGACAAGGAGAAAAGAAAAGTTAAGGAAAGATGTTCTACTTGAACTTCTCAAGTTTATTCTGTTGAGTTGTTATGTCTGTTGAGGAGTGTCAATGATTAGGATTATCACCAGTGATAATTGTCATTGTTTGGTTTTACTGAAGCTTGCAGAGTGCCCAATTCACGGGCAGCTCGTGTTCTTGAAGCTGTATTGGCATCAGTGGTAGCACTGAKAGGCAGCTAAGGGGCCCCCTCAGCCTTTCTTATGCAGACCCSTCTCTGGGACATCTGCCCCATTACCAAGTGCTGAATAGGAAAGAACCAAGGRAGTAAACAAATGTGTGCTGGGATTGCACTACAAGAAACTTGAGAGTAAAACCAACCTTTGAGTTTAATCTTTTCATACAATATAGAAGCAATTTATCTTTCAGCTAAAGAAAAGCAGATGTTGAAGTGGAAATGCAGATGAGAAAACAGAAACAGTTGTGAAAGTTGTATTTTTTATTTAAARGATTCCTTCTTACTCTTTCTTGTTTGTCCTCGATATTTTGTGTAGTCTTAAAAGGATAGAGCCATTAAAATTCCATACAGATATATTTTTAAAGGAAAAGGKAAATAGAATAGAGGCTGTGACAAGCAGATAGTAGCAACAAAAGGCAGCATCAACAGCAAAAATCTCCAAGTCAAAACCAAACCAGAACAGAAGCCAAAGTACTCTTTGCAGTGTAACCCTTCAAAAATCCCTCATAATTATTAATTATCTGGACATGTTTGTGTGGTGGGAATGTGTTCCTGGTGTGAATTCCAAAAGACAAGGATATTTTAAATGTTGACCTATTTCTTTCAAAYACTGTGCCACTGAAGACAAATTACTGCGAGACCGTGTATAGCTGGGTATGCAAAGCTTGCAAGCCTTCAGTAAGAGAGAACCATTTTGCTGAAGATTTATTTCTGTTATGTTCAGCAGAACAATTCCACCTGCTCTGTACTGAAAGATTTAGTTTCATGTACATCTTTGACTGCAACTGAAATCAGGAACTTGTAATGTTCATTTGTAATTGATTTGGGCCATAAGGCTGTACATTTTAGAAAGCATAATTCTTTAGGTTCCCTKCTGTCTCTGAATTCAGTTGGAGTTTGTCACTGGAGCCATCTGTCCTTTCAAGAAAACAGTAGTTTTAATCAATACCTCCTACATCTGTAATGAATCCTGACTCCTCTGAAGTCAGTGGTAGCTGTGCTGGAGCCTGGATCACTTGTATCAGCACCTGAAAATGGTGCTTATAATCTATATCAYTATATACATGTAGATATATTTATGTTGTGTATATATAAACAAGCAAACACAAAGTACTCTTATAATCAGCTTCTATTAAAATATGCTTTCAAAAGCAATAAGCATTGTTTTATCATATGTCCTGTTAGAACTAGAAAGGTGGGAAGATAGTAAGAGAATTGTTAAAACCATTTCTCCTTTTACTTCATGTTGTTGAAGATTAACGATTTTCAGAGAAAATTAAAAGAATGACRGAAAAATTGTTGCCTAAGAGAAAGGATTTTAAGAAATCTGCKCCTTCTTTATGAGGAATAATCCCATGCTCATGTAATTTCAATTGACATGTAATTTATGGCTGTGAAAAGGAGTCTGTATAGCTCTTTCAAAACATAAAGTAAGGGAGTGGCATCCTTTGAGCAAAAACCTCTGGGGCTCTATCTGCTTAAGTGTTTCTTAAGTTTCAGCACTATGAGAATATGAGAATACTCCATTGTTAGGGGATTTTGGAGGCATGCCTGGATCAAGGAAGTACTTCCTCGTCATGCTGTTTCCTTTCCCAAACAATGTAAAAAATGGCCTTTTCAACCAAACATCTAGAGGTGGTCACTTTGTACATTGTCCAACTAGAGCACCACCATCGTGAGATAAACCATTCACTTGCATGAATGGCTCCATGTTATTACTGCTACTTCCTTTTTATTTTCATGGTGATTTTGTTTTGATTTATGTATATGCATAGAAGTTCAAGCCCCTGTATAATGATTGTGTCATAAAACTGGCCAAGAAAGCACAAAGTAACTCCCCTTTGCTCACTGCCCTCAGTGCATGTTCACTCATTCAGCCTCACTACTTCCCTCAGGTTTTCACTTGCTCCTCTAATGTGGGCTTGGTAYCACCTGATTAGACAGAATAAAAACACAGCGCACAAATAATGAGTTACCACACAAATAATKGGTTACAGTGTCATTTTACCCCTCTGTAAAGTGTTCTGACTCTATTTCCAGACATTTCAGAGGAAGTAAACGTAAGTTCACATACATGTTCAGTTCGTGGTTCAGCCTCACATGATCCAAAGGATATCTAACTAATCCTAGGCACTCAAAATGTGTGCATTAAAGTATTAGGTGAATATCWGTGATTTAGTCCGGAATTGCTGTTGGCACATTGCAACATCCATAGCARAACACTTAGTGCCTGAATTCAGTGGAAAGAGTCTCGGTAAATACATTAGAAATCTTCTAAATAATTTTAATTTGGTTTGTAACCAATACTCAATGATTTGTAAGCAAACTCATATTTGTTCTCAGTTCTGTGTCTTGAATTGCATATGTAAAATTCCTTGGATGCAGCTATTATTTTATGACCTCAGGAAAGTGATAAGACTATGCATTGAGGATATCTTGAGGAATGTCATGATTATTCTGTATACTAGACAGGAGTAATTTGGAAAATGACTTGKAAAGTCCCTTTGAAAACTTGGCAAAATTCTTGGTCTGTGTGAACTTGTCCAATCCATAAATCACAAAATTAGGTTCATTCACCTTTGTCACTGAATTTACACCTTGATAAATACATTTACTGACATCACTTTTGCTTCACAWAGACGTTAAAAACAAAAGATCTGCTTGAGGTGATTTTGTTTTTACATGGAGTAAATGAATATCTTTTACCAACATGGTATATTTGGAAGAGCTCRGTGGATTTGAGAGAAATTTGCATTATTTTCTCTTACTCATAGGTAAAAGGACAGAACTAGATTCATAATTTCTTACTATGTTTCCTCATGACAACTTCATCCAATTTGCAAATATTTGCTCTGTAAACAATACAAATATATATTATATTATATTATATTCATATTTATAGATACATAAAGCTATTTAGAAATAAATAACTTGTGGCTTTTGACTAACTTTTCTTGCTGAAGCAAAACCCCAAAGATCTTGTAATTCCTTTTCAAGACAGCCTTCTGCTCATAGTTTCATTAATTCTACTGAGAACAATGGCAGTTTTATAAAAATCATTCCTCTGRGGCATGGGTTTAAGGGTTTTTTAGATTTTGCTAATTTATTTTCTACACAAATTCTTTCTGTTGTTTGTTTAGTGTCCTTTTAGTGGTCTTTGGCAGTAACATGGCTGCTTAGTTTATTCTCTCTTGCACCCTCTTTCCTGTTAACTRTGCTTGAGGTAGCAGTTGTTTGACTGAAACATAATGGGAATAATCTAAGTTAATGCTGGGGGCTTTAAACATTTCCTCAACAAATAAGCAGCACTGTGTTGATAGCCTGTAAGTATTTTATAAGTGCAATTAAATCACAGTGATTGATTGGGCTGGGGTGAAAATCAGAATCATTTMGAAGAGCAAATTCTTCACAAGGAAACCCTCACTAAATTAAGAAAACACACAAACGAGCAACAAAAATAAACCATTTAAGGAGTTCTGGTGCTATACCACATTTTCCTCATTTCTCAGCTTTTTTCAGGAGGAACTACTTGATCAAAGTGAGACCTTTTGTTTTCTGAGAATGATCATTYCGGCTGTTAATTTATGTTGAGTGAATACACATTAGAGTTAACTGATYTAGAAGTTTAGTTGCTAAAAGTGGGGGAGGAAATCTGCATCCTTCTTATTTTATCTCACTTTTCCCTCCTTTCGCCTGGCTCCAGGTTAGAAAGTCTTGCACTTCTGTTGGATTCCTCGCGTTCAATTCACTGAATTGCTGGAGAATTCTCTGTTTTTCTGGTTTTGCCAGGTTGTTTTTGTGCTGGTTCAGCACTGAATCAGCTCAACACAGAATCAGATGATTACTACTGTCATTGCAAGGGAAAAAGTGCAGGATGCAGCCAAGGTTGCAGCCTCTTCACTGGAGAGAAGGGAAGTTGAAAACAGAAAGGTCCTGTATTTATGAAAATACCTAGCAAAACACACAAAATTTAATGTATAGTTTAGGATAGTGGTACTTGCTCCACAAAATCACTACGATGCTGTGCCTATGAAAAATTGGATAAT